>NC_056747.1:923363225-923568225 GCF_019279795.1 Protopterus annectens
AATGATCAAGTACGGCACACATAGTAAAGCTGTACCTCTACTCTATGCCCTAATGTCGAAAAAGTCACTAAAAGCTTACAATTACTTGTGACATAGTATATTCTACTTGTTGACAACTAACAGATTTGATGTGCAATTGAGATTTGTTCTTTGTGATTTCGAAAAAGCTGCACTCAAGAGTATTAGGCTAAACATCCCTGATGCGCGGTCAAAGGGCTGCTTATTTCACTTTGGCCAGAATATCTGGCGTAAAGTGCAATCATTGGGTCTAGCATCAGTGTATAACAATTCACAGGAATTCCAACTGGACGTGAAATCACTAGTCGCACTGGCATTCCTAAAGGAAGACGAAGTACAAGTAACATTTAATGAATTACGGGCAACTTCCCCACAGAGGGTAAAGAAATCCTGAAATACTTTTCTGACTGGTATATATGGTATATATATATATATATATATATATATATATATATATATATATATATATATATATATATATATATGTGTATATATATATATATATATATATATATATATATATATATATATATATATATATATATATATATATATATGGTAAGAGGAGACATTTTCACACAAGAACTAGTGCTACAATGAGATTCCCGCCACTCTTTCCAATTTCATTTTGGAATGTCAGTGATCTAAATGAGTTGTGTCTACCGTGAACCCAGAACACAGTGGAGGCATGGCATAGGAGGTTGAAATGTCTCCTAGGAGACAGAGGAACTAACCTGAGATATCTGTTACACACATTAGTATGAGAACAATACCAGGTGGATGAGCTCAGGATTCGAATGTCAACAGGCTGCGTACCCTCTCCGAAGAAGAGGAAACTAATAACTAGACACCAGCAGTTTCAGACTGTATTATTTAGTAGGGAGCATTATACACCCATGGATTTCGTGAGGGCCATTGCAAGGCTTTTGAAAATGTGATTACTAATGCCTGCGAGACTTACGCTTCATACTGCCTGTGCCTTCCTCTAATTTGCTTTTGGGATCATCGTAAATGTCTTTTCACTTTGTAGACTGATCCGTTATGACAGTCAGGTACAGCAGGCAAATTATTCATACTTGCATAACTTGCAGTGAACTTTCATAATGCATTTTGACTGGTTACGTTTGTCTCACTCCTGTATATAGTATGCTCTGCATAGCTTTGGCGATGTTTTTGACTGTCAGTGTTTTGGGTGTCAGGATTTCCACTTGTCGGGTATTTGCTTTGTTGGCCTTCTCGTGTCGGATATCTCAATGTCATTGTTTTGCGTTGTCGGTCTTATCAGGTAGACCCATATATATATATATATATATATATATATATATATATGTGTGTGTGTGTGTGTGTGTGTGTGTGTGTGTATGCATGTATATAAACTATAAAGCAGCTAAGACAAGACGTGTCATTGTTAAAAGATTATAGAAGAGGGAATAGATCAACAAAAATACTAAAAAAGACAGATGTGATAAAAGCAATGCGCAGTATTAGAACAGACCAGGATCTATTATGCACTACTGGAGATAACAATCTAAAATTTTCAAAAGACTTATAAGACACGAAGATAAATATAAGGGAAAAGCACAAAATAAGCAATTTATTGATGACTCAAAAAAGTTTTATAGAGAATTGGGAAATAAGGTAAAAGGAATTGAAAGACCACCAAAAAAGAGGAAGAAGATACAATTTGGCGGAGTATCTATGAAGATCCTTTGGAACATAACACAGATGCTAAATGCATAGAAGAAGTAAAAGAAAGAATAAGAAATTTAAAGGTACAGAATATATAATGGGATGAAATAACAGCCAGAGAGACTGAAATAAAGTTGAGAAAAGCCTCTAAATGGAAAACTCCGGGCCCAGGTGCAGTACTTAACTTTTGGCTTAAATTATTAACTTCTTTGCAAGAGGATTTAGCCATGAGTAAGAACTATTTATATGGGCACCTCGAACACACACCGCACTGGTTAACAACAGGAAAAACAATGCTCTTACTTAAGAGTGAACCTGCAAGCTACCCTAAAAATTATAGACCAATAACTTGTCTTCCAATGATGTATAAACTATACAAGGGAATTGAAACCAACAGAGTTTATAGTCATTTAGAAGAAAACTCAATTATGGGAGTAGAAGAAAAGGGCAATAAAACAAAGTCATATGGAACAAAGGATCATTTGTTGTTAAAGTTATAGTGGAGAACTGTAAGAAGGGGAAGAATCTTAGCATGGCATGGACTGACTACAAAAAAGCATTTGATAGTTTCCCACATTCATAGATAAAAGAATGCTTAAAAATGTATAAGATACACCTTACACTGATTGCCTACATTACAGTAACCATGAAACAGTGGCAGACCACTTTGCAATTAAGCCATGATAAAGGACAGATTATTATCCCAGGGATGAAAATTCAAAGGGGGATATTCCAGGGTGATTTATTATCACCATTGCTATTCTGCCTTGCCATTAATCCATTAAGCTGTTTATAGGTTCATAGGTTCATAGGTTGGTACTAGGCTATCAGCTCTAGGGCCTATACAAGCCTAGCCATAACAATTCTCTGGCTATTTCTTCCCACATTATTTACTTTCCTGGACCCCTGTCTAGCAGGGCGACTGACGTGATCCCTGGGGTGAATTTCCTTTCTCCCATCCAATCGTCAAGGTTCCTCTTGAAGAGGTCCAAAGAGGCACTCTGCTTGACATGTATGGGCAATCTATTCCAGAGTCTGGGGAGTCTCTGGGTCAGGAACCTATCCCTCCAGCATGTTTTGTTTATTGTGATGACAAGGTTTAGATCCCTGGAGCGTGTAGCTCTGAGGGATTGGGATTTCTTTAAGTGTAGCATGTCCAACAGCTCTGGGTTTGACATGGCCTTGTATGTTAAGCAGAGATCGCCTCTGAGTAGGCGATATGCGACAGAGTATAGCTGGAGTTTTTAAGGCGGTCAGCGTGGGGCATCTGCTTTAGGCCTGTGATTCTTTTAGTGAGGTATTTCTGAGGCCTTTCCAGTTGTTGCAGATGTCTTGAGAGGTACATACCAAATGGGGCGTTGTATTCTATAATGGGTTTAATGAGGGATGAGTACAGTGGGACAATGACCTCCTTTTTCTGGATGAAAAGCCCTTCGTGATGAGGTGTGCCACATAGAAGGATTTCCTGACTGTTGTGGCGATGTGGTTATCGAAGGTGAGACCACTGTCCACCTGTGTCCCTAAGTCTCTTATCACACTTTCTGTGTTTAGTGTACTGCCACCTATATGGTAATTCATGGATACATGTTTTTTCCCAAAGGGGATAACAATACATTTCTTGGCATTGAGCTTGAGCCCATGGCTCTGGCACCAAGCAGCTGTTTCTGTAAGGCCCTTTTGTAGAGTATCCACATCATTTGGGGATTCAATAATAGCTCCCAGATTGCAGTCATCTGCAAACTTTGTTAGCCAGAGTCCCTTAGTGTTGACCTGTACTTCTGTACTACTGTACTCGATGGGTTGCCAACTGGCTTACTGACAGAACCCACATTGTAAAAGTAGCTGACTCCATGTCAAGATCCAGACAAGTGACAAGTGGAGTACCTCAGGGTTCAGTCCTGGGACCTCTCTTGTTTGGCATCTACTTCTCTGAAGTACAGGCCAACACTAAGAGACTCTGGCTAACAACGTTCGCAGATGACTGCAAACTGGGAGCCATTATTGAATCACCAGATGATGCGGATACTCTACAAAAGGGCCTTACAGAAACAGATGCTTGGTGCCAGAGCCATGGACTCAAGCTCAATGCCAAGAAATGTATAGTTATCCCCTTAGGGAAAAAACATGTACCTGTGAACTAACACATAGGTGGCAGTACACTAAACACCGAAAGTGTGATAAGAGACTTAGGGACACAGGTGGACAGTGGTCTCACCTTCAATAACCACATCACCACAACAGCCAAGAAATCCTCCTATGTGGCACACCTCATCACTAAAGGCTTTTCTTCCAGGAAAAAAGGAGGTCATTGTCCCACTGTACTCATCCCTCATTAGACCCATTATAAAATACAATGCCTCATTTGGTATGTACCTCTCAAGACATCTGCAAAAACTGGAAAGGCCGCAGAAATATCTCACTAAAAAAAAATCACAGGTCTAAAGCAGATGCCTTATGCTGATCACCTATACTCTGTTGCATATCGTCTACTCCAAGGCAATCTCTGCTTAACATACAAGGCCATGTCAAACCCAGAGCTGTTGGACATGCTACACTTAAAGAAATCTCAATCCCTCAGAGCCACATGCTCCAGGGATCTAAAAGTACAGTTTTGTACCTACCATAAATGTAGATGTTCGAAGATCCACATTGCTGCAGTCCTTACACTTGGGTAGTCCGCTGTCCTCGGTCAGCCCGAATATCAAAGTATTAGGCTGACGTCGGTCAAGGCGCTTAAGACTGACATCAGAACGTCAGTGTACAAATGCGCATGACCGACGTCATATCCTCAGTCTTTTCTTGCCCCAGATGTCAGAAGACCCTTAAAAAGAAAGGTCAAAACCAAAAGACAGCAAAAAACAACCAACCACCCTTGCACTAATCATATGTACAATATATACAATATCTACAATATTCACAACCCAACTCACACAACCGCCTCTAACTACAGAGGGGAAGGAGGGAGGGTAAATTGGACTGCAGCAATGTGGATCTTCGAACATCTACATTTATGGTAGGTACAAAACTGTACTATGTTCTTCATCTCACATTGCTGCAGTCCTTACACTTGGGTAGAATCCCAAAGCAGAGGTAAGGGAGGATGGCAAAACTATAAAGCATTAGGAGCTGCCAAAATGCCCTGTAAAATTGCAGTGGCAAAACCAGCCCTAGATTTAGAGTAAAGTGGAAGATGGTAATGCTTAGAGAAAGTATGCACTGAACTCCAAGTAGTTGCCTCCAAAATATCTTTAGTTGCCACCCCCTTAAAAAAGCTGTAGAAGTGGCAGTAGCCCTAGTGGAATGAGGCCTAATCCCAGCTGGAATCACCTTACCATGATGGGAATAACAGAAAGCAATACAAAACCCAATCCACTTAGAAATAGTTTGTTTTGACACAGGCTTGCCCTGAGAACCCAAAGCAAATGAAAAATAACTGCTGAGACTGCCTGAACCCTTTAGTTCTGCTCAAATAATATCGCAACTGCCTGTGTAAATCCAAAGTGTGCAAAATCTTTTCCCCTTTATTTTGGGGGTTTGCATAAAAAGTAGGCAAATGAATAGTTTGGTTTAAAGCCACACTAGAAACCACTTTAGGCATAAAGGAAGGATTAGTACGCAAAGATACCCTGTCCTTATGGAAAATTAAGAAAGGCTCAACTGCCATAAGGGCCTGTAATTCAGAAACCCTTCTCGCAGAGGTAATGGCCAACAAAAAAGCAGTCTTCCATGACAAATATTTCAACTCGGCAGTAGCTGCAGGCTCAAAAGGTTGTAGAGTGAGTTTCTCCAACACAAAATTGAGATCCCAAGCAGGAGTAGGAGCTCTACGTGGGGGTCTTACATTCTTTGCCCCTCTAAGGAATTGCTTAAACAAAGGATGAGAAAACAATGGTGGGTCACAGTCATAGTGAGCAGAAATTGCTGCAGCATGAACCTTAATAGAAGAGAAGGACAAACCCTTGTCCAGTAACTCAGTAAGATATTGAAGAGCCACACTTAAATTAGGCTTAGAAACATCAAATTCCTTTGCTGTACTCCAAAATAAAAATCTCTTCCATTTATCTGCGTACACTTTCCTTGTACTAGGCCTTCTGGCCTCCAAAATAACATTCAAAACTTGCTGTGGAAGCTGATACCCTCCAGGGTTTAAAACAGAATATGCCAGGCTGTTAGATGTAGAGAGTGAAGTTTGACATTGAGTAAATGACTGTTCTCCTGAGACAGCAGGTGTGGAATCGAAGGCAAAGGCCATGGAGGCTCCCGTACCAGACTTCTCAGTAATGGGTACCAGTGCTGTCGAGGCCAATCTGGAGCTATTAAAATCATCTTTGGCTTGTCCTGTCTGACCTTCAGAAGTACCTTTGGGAGGAGAGGCAGAGGTGGAAAGGCATACACATGAAGATTGCTCCAATTGAAAGAAAGAGCATCCACTTTCCAAGCTGTGGAATGAAACCTTTTTGTGCAAAACTTTGGCAGCTGGTAGTTTAGTGGAGAAGCGAACAGATCTATGTCTGGAGTTCCCCATGACACTGTCAATTTCTGAAATACATGAGGATCCAATTTCCACTCGTGGGGATCCATAATTGCCTGCTCAACACATCTGCTAAGGAGTTCTGTGCTCCCGGCAGAAACCTTGCCTGAAGATTTAGCTGTAAACTGAGAGCAGTCTCCCACAAAATCACTGCTTGTCTGCATAGAGGATAAGAATGTGTTCCCCCTTGCTTGTTGATGTACCACATGACAGTTGTGTTGTCTGTTAGAACCAACACCTGCCCTGGAAGAAGTAAATCCTTGAAAGCTATTAATGCAAATTGGACTGCTAACATCTCCTTCAAGTTGATATGTAGATGTTGTAGTCTGGCAGGCCACGTGTCTTGTATCCACTTTCCATTTAGATGAGCTCCCCAGGCTTTGTCTGAGGCATCTGTCGTTAGAATCTGACTCGCCTCTGGCCGGGTCACAGAGAGTCCCTTGTTTAGGTGACATTCCTGAGCCCACCACAAAAATTCCTTTTGAATGCAAGGTATTATCTGAATGACAGTGTCCATATCTTGGCAGTGCTGTGTCCATACATTTTTGAGATACCATTGTAGCTTCCTCATATGCAGTTTGGCATTGGGAATCACCAGAATACAAGATGCCATGAACCCCAAGGCTTGAAGGACTGTCCTTGCAGTCAGCCTGGACTGATGAGACAATTGATGGAAGTAAAGGGAAAGATTATTTTGTTTGTCCGGGGTCAAAAAGGCCATCTGGGATGCTGTATTCAGTCTCACACCCAGAAAGCACATGTCCTGAGAGGGTACTAGACTGGACTTTATTTCGTTCACAGAATACCCCAGGCATCTTAGCACTGCTATCACATATTGCAAATGATGAAGAAGTTCGTCCTTTCCTTGGGCCAGAATCAGGCAATCGTCCAAATAGGGATAGATCTGTATTCCTTTCAGCCTGAAGAAAGCTATCACTGGAGCCAGAACCTTCGTGAACACTCTGGGCGCAGTAGATAAGCCAAAGGGCAATGCAGAGAACTGATAATGAGAAGTCCCAGCTCAAAAACGCAGATACTTCCTGCAACTTAGCCTGATAGGAACATGAAGGTAAGCCTCCTTGAGATCCAGAGTCACCATCCAGTGATCTTTGCCCAGCAGAGGTAAAAGCTGTTGTAACGTCAACATTTTGAACTTGGGAATGTCCAGATAAGTGTTGAGGATAGATAAATCCAAAATTGGTCTCCACGTGTTCCCCTTCTTTGGTACTAGGAACAGGCGAGAATAAAATCCTAGGCCCACTTCTGGCAGAGGGACCGGCTGTATGGCCCCTATTTGAAGCAGCAGAGAAATTTGTTTGTGAGCCTCTATTCTTTGCTGAGGAGGAACGTCTGGCATGCCTTTGAAAGGAGGCAAGGTATGGAAATAAAACTTGTAACCTTGGTGTATGATATCCAATACCCATCTGTCCTGGGTAATTAAACTCCAATTTTCTTTGAAGAGTGCCAACCTTCCTCCCATAGGCGCTGCCAGACAAGAAGGCTCTGGCAGCTGAAAAGGTAGGTCATTGGGCCTGTTTACGAAAGGACTGGCCCCTGCCCTCACCCGAAGACTGTGCAGGTGAACTCCCTGTTCTAGGTCTGAAAGAGCCCTGAGCTCTGCCCCTACCACGTCTAGATCTTCCCCTAGACTGTGAATCATAAGAAGGGTATGTCCACCCCTTAGCAGGCCAATTCCTACTAAACTTCGGAGGCTGAACTTGCAAAAAATCTTTAACAGCCTGCATAGACTTAGCCTTGTCTTCCATTTTCTTTAAGACTGCCTCCACAGGTGAACCAAACAACACATCAGACTGCAAAGGAGCATCCAAAATCCTTGTCTTAACATGGTCAGATAAATTCTGATCCCTCAGCCAGGCGTGCCTGCGAAGAACTGACCCAGTGGCAGCCACCCTAGACGAGGCCTGTACAGATCAAAACCACATTGTAAAGAATGCTTACCCACCTGTTCAGAAACATGTACCAAATCTTGCAATTCTTTACACTCAATGCCTTCCGCCAGAGCATCTACCTTAGACTTCAATTGAGAAATAAGATAGTTTTGATATTTCAACATGTGAAACTGGCAATTCAAAGCCCTCATAGCTAAGGTGGAAGAAGTATAGACTTTCTTTCCCCATCTATCCAAAGCTCTGGCCTCTTTATCTGGAGGAACCGGATTTTTACAACAGAGGCCTTGACCCTTAGGTCCCTGACTAACAGTTTCTGGGTCCGCCCTAGGACTCTTATAAAGATATTTATGAGCTTCAGGCACCCTGTAATACCTGTCCGGTTTAACAGGAGCAGGAGGCAAAGAATCAGGATTAAGTGAAGCCTCTGCAAACACATCTTCCACAACATCCAGAACAGGTGGTATAGCCAAAGGCCTATGCTGGGGTAAAAGCAAAAATTCCCTAAACCTTTTCCTAGAATCAGAGAAGTCCTGACCTTCCCACTTAAAATGTTCCCTCATGGAATGAAGAGTCTCTGAAAAAGAAAAATCCTCTGGAGGAGAAGCAGAAGGAGTAGAATCATCCACATCAGAATCAGAATAAGGAGAATACTCCTGCAAGTCTTCAGCTGAAGACTCTGAAACATCCGAAGCCTGCTCAAAACTCCCCAACTCTGATTCCACCCTAGGCCTCTTATCAGGAGGGGGCAAAGAACCTCTAATCAAAGTAATTAAATCTTCTGCCATTTTAAGCATGTGCTTCTTGGGCACAGATCCTGATGAACTAGGAGTGACACCAACAGAAGCTAAACCTGGCCTGCCTCTGGGAGAAGCCTTGGAAACAGAAGGAGAGGGCCTAACCACCCTAGGAAGGGAGGGGAGTACAGTAACCTGAGAAGCCCCTTCAGCCTGACTTGCCTCCTGAGAGGCCACATCCTGCAATATCAAAGTCTCCCCCTGGGACTCCAGAGAAGCCTCCGGGAACCACCGGTTCCACTGATGCCTCTAAAGAACCGGCGTCCGCACGGACGACTCTTCTTGCCTGGGTTTAGCTGCTTTGTCTTTGCGCTTCTTCAAGAAGCGGGCCGGAGCATCTGGCGGCATATTATAATTGCACCGCTTCAAGACCAACCTGGCACAATCTAACCTTCGCAATAGTGCGCTTATTGAACCTAGCACAAAAGCGACACCCAACAACGTCGTGCTCAGGCCCCAAACAAGGAATACACAAAGTATGATAATCTCTATGCGGTATCTGTTTCCCACAAGAAATACAGTTATTCACTTTTTCTGACATCCGGTAAACCACTGAGGCAAGAAAAAACTAAAATATTCCCCAACGGGGTACTTAGCCAACTTTGACTCGGTCTGAAACTCCGAATTCGAAAAATTTCAGAACGCCGAACGGCACTTGCAACGCTGCTTCTGCATCGGACCATGCGGCAAAAAAGACTGAGGATATGACGTCGGTCATGCGCATTTGTACACTGACGTTCTGATGTCAGTCTTAAGCGCCTTGACCGACGTCAGCCTAATACTTTGATATTCGGGCCGACCGAGGACAGCGGACTACCCAAGTGTAAGGACTGCAGCAATGTGAGATGAAGAACATCCTTGTCATCACAATAAACAAAACAAGCTGGAGGGATAGGTTCCTGACCCAGAGACTCCCCAGACTCTAGAATATACTGCCCATACATGTCAAGCAGAGCGCCTCTTTGGCCCTCTTCAAAAGGAACCTTGATGACTAGATGGGAGAATGGAAATTCACCCCGGGGATCACGTCAGTCGCTCTGCTAGACAGGGGTCCAGGAAAGTAAATAGTGTGGGAAGAAATAGCCAGGGAATTGTTATGGCTAGGCTTGTACAGACCCTAAGGCCAACAGCCTAGTACCAACCTATGAACCTATAAGATTCACCAAAGGATCCATGGGAGAGGACACCCAGGAAGTAGATGGGCCCATGCCAAAAGCCTCCAGGAACACTGACTCATCAAAAGAAGGTTTGGGGGCAGACCAACCTTCCCGTTGGTGCAGGATTTCCATGATGTCTCCAAAGGAGACATCCTCGGGAGGTGGCCTAGGGGAACCTTCTCCATCATCCAAATCTGTGTCCTTGGTGAGGAACTCGGGGGAGTCCAAGTGCCTCCTCTTGCACGTATGTTTGCGAGGTACCTCTCTGGTGGAGCTCTTCGGGGGGAGTTTGCAAGCCACTTGTTCCTCAGGGGGAACCGTCTGGGGCTCTTCGAGCATGGGCTGTCCCTGTGGTAAAACGATGGGGACCGTAGACAGAGCCAAGGGAATCTGGTGGAGTCCGAGGGGGAAGTCAGTGGTCTCAATCCAGCAGAGAGAACCCTTTCTACCATGTTGAACGCTGAAGGAGAGCGAACCTTTTGAGAAACCAATAAGGAGGCCGGTCTCCCGGGTCAGACGAGAGAATTGGAGCCGCGCCCGAGGTGGATGGAGCTCCAAGGGAGGGAACCTGGCCCGACAAAGTCGGAGCTGAAGAAAAGGGTTCGACTCCCTCGAATCCGACACCCAAGCTCCGGCTCCGAGAGCGGCTCAGATCCGAGCTGGTCGGATCTGATATGCTCCAGGCAGCTGTCGGCATCGAGGAAGCAGGTACCGTTGGCACCGACCCCCTGACCAAAGCCAACCTCGGATCTGAATACTCCGAACCCGAAGGTCGGATCGGAGAAGGTGATATAGGTTGGAAAAAAGGAAGCGAGCCCCCCCCCCCCCTTGAGGGAGGGCGGCTGGCAAGACTCACATCTGGATCTGAGTATGGATAAACCTCCTCATCATTTTATCCAGATCCATGTCAGACAAGGACCGGATGGACCTCGACGAGGCCACGGACTCCGACCTGGCGGGTTGGGGCATCGAGGCCCGAGAAGCTGAACCTGTCTCCTCAAGTTCCGGGGAGAACCTCAGAGATTAGAGCCGGGGGGAGTCACGGATCTGTGGCATCTTTGTAGGTGAAGCGTGGTCCGGAGACCTCTTTCGCTTTTCGCTCGCCTTTGTCTCTCTTTCCCTCTTTCTATCTCTTTTCTGCTTTGCTACCACAGGTTTTGGTACAGGAGATTGAGTCTCAGCCTGGGGGGGGGGAGAAGCCAGAGGAAGAGAAGGAGAGGCGGCCACAGTAGCCGCTGTGACTGATGCCGGAGACGAGGAAACAGATTTTGAAGGGGGGAGAAGGCCTTTGAGGACTAAGATGGCCTTTCTATCTTTAATGGCATGGTGGTTGAAGCCCGCACATATGCTTCAGCCCA
This sequence comes from Protopterus annectens, assembly GCF_019279795.1. Lineage (NCBI taxonomy): Eukaryota > Metazoa > Chordata > Ceratodontiformes > Protopteridae > Protopterus > Protopterus annectens. Next base: position 923,374,683 of record NC_056747.1, read on the forward strand.
TACTCAGATGAGCCACGCACAAGCACAAACACATAGAGTGTGGCCATCAGCAGGGGATAATTTACAGCCACACTCTGTGCATCGCATGAAAACAAACTTTTCAGCCATACTATCTCAGTAGAAAGATAACTTAAGAAAAAAAGGCAGTTTCTTTCTAAATGGCACACACACACCCACTCACCACACTCGTACACAGAAAACAATGGGGGGGGGAGCTACAATCTACACAACAGTGCAAACTACTTTAACTATCTTAAAACTCTGTATCTCTACGCACCAAGCAAGGGGAGGAGAAAGGGGACATATACTAACACTATCTAACAAAATTCTGTAGAAAAAAAATACACAAAAAGGTTTTACCCACTTGACTAAACTGGAGCTCAAGAGATCATGATGCATAAGCTATTCGAGGTAAACGAGATCCGGGGATACAAGGCAGTGGAGGTGTAATACGGGTAAGGGGAGGAGTTCGGAGCTCGGAGCTGATGCTAGTAAAAGTTGCCGGCTCAGCTCCAATACAGATCCATAACCCACAGGTTGAAGCCTACATGAAGTAAACTACTTCAGATACATAAATATAGTTGCAAGTATAGAAAACTTCTGGAAGAGCCTGATGTTGATCAAGAAAGAATGCAGGAATGGTTAAGGAGAGGTGAATTCAAGCCAAGGATGAAAGGTTAATACTGGCAGCCCAAGATAGTGAGCTACATACACGCTGGTTTACAAAGTCCATTGAATATGTGGGACAAACAGACATATGTAGGTTTTGTAAAACCGAATTGGAAACAGTCACACAACTTGTTGCTGACTGCGATGCACTAATGGCAGAGGGACTGTATACTGAAAGGCACAATAATGTGGCAAGATTGTTACACTGGAGAGTGTGCAAACATTATGGTATTGAAGTGGCTGAAAAACACTGGAAACATGAGCCACAAAGAATCATAGAAAATGATGACGTTTTTATCACATGGGATCACCCAATACCAACAGTTCAAAAGATAGTTGCTAGAAAACCGGATATAGTAGTCCAAGAAAAGAAGACAAAAGTAGCATTGATCATTGAAATTGCCAAACCCAGTGACTATAGTGTCTTGCGTACAGGCAGACACAAAGTAATAAAATACCTGGATCTGCAGACAGAAACAAGAGCCATGTGGAAGAAAGAGAGCCAGACAGTTCCAATAGTAGTAGGAGCAACAGGAATTTACAGTCATAATTAGATATGTTACCAATTCATGTAACACCATACAAACTGCAGATGGAGCCATTACTGGGTTCATTGCGGGTGCTGTGAAGACCACATCTGGCTGACATCAAAGAGTAAAACAATACTAATTTCATGAACTTTAATTGTACTTTGATTTAGGAATGAGTTCCATTCCTGTCAAGGTATTAGAAACCCAAAAGACTTGGAGAAATTAAAAACAGCAGAGACCAGTGAAATCCCCACACCCAGTGATAACAGTGTCCTGTGCACAGAGAGATATAAAGTTATAAATTATCAGGATCTGCAAGTAGAAATGACAGCAATGTGGAAGAAGGATACCAAAATAGTTCCAATAGTAGTAGGAGCAAAGGGTCTTATAAAAAAAGAGTCTAAAATATTATTTAGATACGTTACCAATACATAGAACTCTGTATGAACTGCAGAAGGAGTCATTACTGGGCATATTGTGGGTTTTGAGAACAGCACTTTTGGCTGACATTAAAGAGTGAAACAATACTAATTTCATGAACTTTACTCATACTTTAACTTAGGAATGGGGTCCATTCCCATCATTGTATTAGAAACTCAAGGGATTTGGAGAAATTAAAAAAGGACGAGACCATTGCGTTAGTAAAAGCCATTGTAGTAGTCTCATGTGTAGTCTTGCTAGTGGAGTTATTGTTATTGATGCTGCCATTGAACCTAATAGTTGGAGGACTGCCTGAGCCACAGCTTTGTTCTGACAGAGTATCACCTGGATTTGAAATCTGAGTCTTTCCAGACTGTGGAGTGAGAGGGAGACTAGGCAAGACTGAGTGTCGAAATTGGCTCCTATGGACTCCAATCTTTGAGAAGGAGCCTGTGATGCCAGTGTCTTGGCCCAGCAATCAAGGAGCCTCAATCCTCACCACTAAAACCAGTGAGGGGCGTCTCATATAGCAGGAAAGAATAACAAATACATACAGTGAAGTGCAATTTCCCTTAAGAGCACACAGAGATCACAGTCAGTCCGGGGGCTGGTCGCTCCCTTGCTCTCCAGGTCCCCAATAAGACTCCCCACTGGCACAGCTATAGGGTCCAGATCTCAAGACAGCTGGGCAAGTTAAAACCTCCAGCACCCTCTCTGTCCAACCAGTGCTTTGTGTCCCTGCCCAAGTAGCTAACACACACACACTTTGAGATAAGAGTTTATACAACCACACAGACACTCCTGGGGAAGGCTGGCACAGGATCTCCAGCTGTGCCCCTTTTGCCCAGACTATGCGGTAGAAATCACTGCCACCACCCAGCTAATATTTATCAGCTACTAAAAGGCCCTTATGAAAGGGTGTCCAATTATTACTGTGCAATATTATTATCCAAATAGGTAAGTGCGGCTGAATAGTCAAGGCTTATTTGGAGTGACTTGGACAGTAATCACTATAAATATGCAATGTACTCAAAAGCTTAAATTATCTCTACACAAAACAACCACAGTTGAAAGGTTTAAAAATATGTAATAATAAATGCTAAAAACACAAGACAATACTTCTTACTACACAGTGCTATTCAACAGTTCAGAGATCACAATTTGTGCCCCTGCCTTTTGCCTAGCAGTTCCACCATGTAATTAATATCACTTACCTTTCTTACCACCTTGTAGGGTCCCTCCCAAGCTGCTTGCAACTTGTTGTGTCTGACAGGAATGGGTACCATTACCTGCTGTGGGGCAGCAGGTAATGGTACCCATTACCTGCTGCCCCACAGCATACTCTCTAGCTCGAGCATTCCTGTCATACCACTCCTTTTTCTGTTGTTGGGCTTCTGCCAGGTTCTCCTGGGCCAAGCCGCTAAGTTCCCTGAGCCTTGTCCTGAGGTTCAGGATGTATGCCACAACAAACTCCTTGTGAGACTCGCACTCACCTTCCCACTCACTTCAAATTAAATCTAGAAGTCCCCTCACCCTATGCCCATACAGCAACTCAAAGGGTAAAAAACCTGTGGATTCCTGGGGAACCTCTCTGTAAGCAAACAACAGATGGGGCAAATATTTGTCCCACTCCCTCTGAAACTGATCTGCAAATGCCCGTAGCATGGACTTGATTGTAAAGTTTAACCTTTCAACAAGACCATTAGTCTAGGGATGGTAGGGGGTGGTCCTCATGTGCTTCACCCCACAGGACTTCCACAGACAAGACAGCAGGTCTGACATGAAATTGGCACCTTTGTCAGTCAGTATTTCTTTTGGAAAACCTACCCTGCTGAAAATCTCTAACAAAGTGTTTGCCACCTTCTCTGCCTCAATGGAGAACAAAGCCACTGACTCAGGGTATCGTGTAGCATAATCCACTACCACTACGATATACTTTTTCCCTGTGGAACTTGGGGTACTCAGATGACCCACAATATCCATAGCTACCCTCTGACATGGCTCCTCAGTCATAGGCAAAGGCATCAAAGGAGCTCTCACCTTGTCTCCTGCCTTGCCTACCTTTTGGCACTGCTCAAAGGTCCTGCAGAGCCCTGTTACATCTCTGAAAATTCCAGGTCAATAGAAGTTCTGCATAATACGCCTCTTTGTACGTTTTATGCCCATATGACCTGCAAAGGGAATATCATGGGCTATGGCTGGAAGTGCCAGACGGTAGGCTCTAGGCACTACCAACTGCTGTACTCTCTCACCTTCTAGCCCTCCCTTAGGGGTCCACTCTCTGTATAATAACCCTTTTTCCTATTATACAGATTCCCCCTTTCCTTGAGAATCAGGTGCCTCCCTAGCTACCTGCCTTAGGCCTTGCAATGTAGGGTCTGAGAGCTGAGCCTGTCTCAACTCACTCCTTGTACCCCTTCCCAGCTCCCCTTTCACAGGAAATCTGGCATCATCTGACAATGGTGCCTCACTGTCAGCATGGGTACTACTACTCACCTCTACCTTTGCAGTCACTCTGTCCAAAGGACCATCAGTACCCCAAGCAGCTGTGGCTCACCTTCAGTCTCACTGCTACAGCTCCCTCCCTGAAGTAACCACCTCACCAGCACTGACTGCAAGTATGCAGTCTGTCTGGGTCTCCCCCAGGCTACCAGACCTACCTTGCTTCTCTCCAAGCCTGACTGTGTGTAACTGTACAAGCACATGGTACTGCCTCATCCAAATCCTTCCCTCTCAGGACATCTGCAGGATGGTAGTTCAGTACCCCTGTTGTCTTAAGACAACCTACTATTGGCATTTTGTCTTTCCCACTTTTGGCTCCCTCACCTTTTGTTCCCCACCTTGCATCCATGGACACCTGTATACCACATGGCCCCACTAGTTGCATTCAAAACATTTAACCCTAGCTCCTGCACGTGTACCTGGACTGGTGGCTTCCCCTGCTACTGGCGGATTCTGTTGGGGCAGTGTGTGCTGCCCACCCTGGGTTCCTTTAGACCCATGAGCTTTACTGGGGGTCCCTTTCCTGTGCAGGGCTGCCCTGTTTGCCAGGTATAGGTCTCCCTTCTTCCCCAACTCATCTGAAGTAGCACATTGTCTATCAGCTAACTAGATCCTCATGTCCTCAGGCAAAGTGCTAAGGGCTTGTTCCCCCACCAAAAGGTCTGCTAGCCCTTCAAAAGTGGTGACCTAACATCCACTCACCCACCTATGGAAATAAGTGCCCAGTTCAGCAACATATTCACACACACTGACATCTGCCTTGCGTCTATGCTCATGAAACTTTTTCCTATACGTTTCAGGTGTTAGCTTAAACAATTCTAACAAGTGATTTTTAACAGCAGTATAATCACAACATGCAACATCAGACATTTTTGAAAAAACAGTTACATCTTTACCATGGAGTAAGGGGGTCAGGAACCATACCCAGAGCCTTTGGTCAACACTATACTGTTTGCATACCTTCTCAAATATATGAATGAAACTATCAAAATTATCCCCCTCATTAAACTGTGGAAGAAATTTACTGACCTTTTGTACTTCTGGGGTCCAGTTACTCCCTTCCCCATTACCACCATGACTATGGCGAAGAGTCAGCATTTCCCTCGCATGCCTCCTCTGCTGCTCCTTTTCCTCGGCTTCTTTCTCCAAACGCCTGGCCTCCAACTCCAGTCTCTTTAGCTCCAGATGGATTTTTAAGTCCTCTGCAGAAAGGTTGAGTTGTCCATTCTCCAAGGGTATTATATCTCCACTGCCAGTCTGATTGTCCTCCTCGCTGCTCTTTTCTGATGCAGCTGTAACCAAGGCTGCAATCAGGTCTGCCTTAGTCAGGTTTTCATGCACCAGTCCCCTAGCCTGGTACATCTCCACCAGCTGGCTCCTTGTCAGCTTTCCATACTCCTCTCTGCTGACATGCTCCCTGCTCACCCTGATTAACTAAGCTAACAAACAAAATAAAACAATTGTGATCTGAACTCTGAATATTCACTGCATGGCTGATTTAGAGTACAAAACACCTTCAAAGCTCCCTGTACACAAGCTACATGAATTCACTCTACCCACACCACTACAAGCCAATTAGTATTTGCCAGCCAATTAATATGTGGTGTGGATATCCCACCACTGCCAAACAATTATGTGACACCCGTGCCCTGACCCAGCAATCAAGGAGCCTCAATTCTCACCACTAACACCAGTGAGGGGTGTCTCATATAGGAGGAAAGGATAACAAATACACACAGTAAAGTGCAATTTTCCTTAAAGGCACACAGAGATCACAGTCAGTCTGGGGCTGGTCGCTCCCTTGCTCTCCAGGTCCCCATGAGACTCCCCACTGGCACAGCTATAGGGTCCAGATCTCAGACAGCTGGGCAAGGTAAAACCTCCAACACCCTCTCTGTCTAACCAGTGCTTCATGTCCCTGCCCAAGTAGCTGACACACATACACACACAAACTTTGAGATAAGAGTTTATACAACCACAGAGACACTCCTGGGGAAAGCTGGCACATGTTCGCCAGCTATACCCCTTTTACAAAGACTATACTGTAGAAATCACTGCACCACCCAGCTAATATGTATCAGCTACTAAAAGGCCCTTATGAAAGGGTGTCCAATTATTACTGTGCAATATTATTATCCAAACAGGTAACTGTGACTGAACAGTCAAGGCTTATTTGGAGTGACTTGGACAGTAATCACTATAAATATGCAATGTACTCCAGAGCTTAAATTATCTCTACCCAAAACAGCCAAGGTTGAAATTTTAAAAAAATATTTAATAATAAATACTAAAAACACATGACAACACTCCTTACTACACAGTGCTAGTCAACAGTTCAGAGATCACAGAGAAATACTTAAAATAATTCAGTAGTACAGTTCTGACATCACAGAAAACACTTACTCTAATCTTTCTAGTTTCTATCTATTTCTAACAGAAAACACAAGTCTAAGATAAACTTACATATAGAGCAAGACAGTGCTGGAGAACTGGATGGTCAAGACAAAAATGCTCAATGCTCTCTGATTCTCTCTGTTTTGAAAATCACATTCCTGGTTCACATTACATCATTCTTCACACTTCCCTGGGTTCCCAGGCTAACAGAAACTACATATATATTCTTCACCTCTGGGCAGAAACCAGAGCAATAAAGGACATTTGTGCATGCAAATTCTGGCCATTAACTCTGGCCTTCCAACAATAGGCAGGATGCCTCACTCTAGACTTACTGACTCAGAGTTTTAACATCAAAGGGTCGCAACATGCTTTACTTGGTCAGTACAGTGCACTATTTTTACCATTTAAGACAACAAGCCTATGGTTTACATTAATATTTACAGATGACAGAATTATCTCCAAAATTCTATCTGGCTGGGCTGGCAGCCTTCACCCATCTTCACCCAATCTTCACAGAGTCAAGTTGCATTTGTCCTTGTTTACTGTTATCCGTAAGTGTTCCAGTAGCTGTAGGGTGTAATGAGTAGCTCAGACCAGTAGATACCTGGTTGGTGCAGTGAGGAACCAATTGTGTAAGTATGAAAACATCCAGAATCCTTGTAGTCTAAAGTGAGCTATTACCACTGCTATGCATTTGATAACCACTCTGGGGGCAGTAGAGAGACCAAAGGGTAGTGCTCGGAATTGGTAGTGATTGGCTCCCAGCCAGAAGCAGAGAAATCTTCTGGAGCTTTTGCCCATTTTTAAGTGGTAATACACATCCTGAAGATCTATTGAGCACATCCAATAGTCTTTCTCCAGAAAAGGAAGTATAGACTGAACCGTGACCATCCGGAAATTCGTTTGTCGGTCAAATTTCTTTAGGATGCTGAGGTCCAGAATTGGCGTATAGCCCCCTGTTTTTTTGGCACTAAAAAGAATCTTGAGTAGAATCTGGATCCTGTCTGGTCTGGTGGGACTGTTTGGATGGCCCTTTTTTGAAGCAGCTTTCAGATTTCTTGAGCTGTTACTTCCCTTTGACTGGGTGGAACATCAAGAATATGCATTAGCTGACCTGGGTAAAGGTCAAAAGGGATGTGTTAATCTCTGGCAATTATCGTCTGCACCTAAATATCTGTGCTTATCACTTGCCAGGTAAGGTGGTGCAGAGAAAATCGTCTCCTGACTGCTTCCAGAGGTAAGCAATCAGGCTGCTCTTCAGGAGCGCTGATAGGGTTGTCCAGATAAGGAATCTCTGGATTCCTGATTACGTGGACCCCCTCTGCATCTGAAGGGGGCATCTTCTGGATGAGTTCCCCCCTCTGCCCTGGGAGAAAACTCACCCCGTGTGTCACGGAAAGGACCCTAGGATTTCTTGTACTACATTTTTCCACTCCTCTAATTCCTAGAATAGGATGGTTGGGGGGTGGAAAAACATACAATAACGGCAGACAAGGTTTTACCGTCCATTTCACACCTGGCTAAAGTGTCTTTTACCTCAGGGCCAAAAAGAGAAGAGACCTCTATGGGGGCATTCAGGAAGGAAGACTTAAAGGGATCCACAAAATCACATAAGTGCATCCAGGTGTGATGTCTCATGACAACGCCTGCATCCACTGCTCTAGCCATCCCTTTGGTAGAATGAGAAATCAACCACATGGAAGAGTTAAGAGACAGATTCCAGGGTGGCAAGCTGTGAGGCAACTTTGTTGCATACCCTATCAGCAACTGCTCCTGCAAGGATTTCTGAGAGTTCTGAGATTAGATCTCTCTGAAGCCGGGTGAAGTGTGCCAGATAATTCAGGGACTGAATGGTGAAGGTCATTGAAGAGTACACCTGCTTTTCAAGTCTGTCTATCGACCGAGACTCCCTGTTAGGGGGATGGACAGTAGAGCTCTCCTCGGCTAGCTCTTTCTTAGTAGCCACCGTCACAACCATGACATCTACTGGCAGGCCCTTGAACCAGTGTGGACTGTCCATTGGAGGAGAAACAATTTTGTCTGGTCTCCAAGGGATAGGTTCAATGGTACCTGAATTCTTCCAGGCACGCTGCAGTATGAGCTCAACCAGGTCATCTGTAGGCAGGGTTACCCAGGAAGTAGAGGGCCAGGCACAGAAAGCCTGCAATAATACAAACTCCTCCGAGGAAAGGGTGGTGGGCTTCCAGTCCACATGCTACTTCAGGATCTCCAGTATGTCAACAAAGGAGACATCCTCGGGGGGGTGACCATGGGGACCCTTCCCCTTCATCGTAGTCTGTATCTTCGGTGAGGGATTCTTCAGGGGAATCCACAAGCTTCCTCTTGCATGATCTCTTGCGAGGTACATCCTCAGCGGGGGCATCTGAGGAGGACTCTGTGAAGTGGTTACATTATGGAAGGATGTCTTGAGGCTCCCATGCCCAGTGTCCTTGAGTAGTGGGCTGTGTCAACTGCAGCTCAAAGGAAAGGTATACATGGGTCTCAGGCGCCGAAGGTACCAGTTGGGAGTCTGCTGAAGCAAGTGCCCTCTCCATCACCTGGAAAGCAGCTCCACACAAAGAGGGGTGGGAGCCTGGAACTGAGAAAAACAACCTCGGGAATGGGGTCACACCCCGCTCTGACGAACCCACTCCCAGGGAAGGAGCCATAGGAGGACCTGGTTCTGTCAAAGCAACCGGAACCGTAGTAAAAGGAGTCAAGGAAAAAACAAGCCCTGTACTAGGGATCACGGTGTCGAAAGACCAGTGTCAGTTCTGAGGATGGCCTGGCTCCAAATGAGTCGAAAGCCAAAGGCTAGACGCCAGAGCTCTGGTAAGGTCCACCACTGGAGCCGAAGAAGCTGGAACCGGGGTTGGCATCGGTGTCGAAGGGTCTGATACTTACAGGGAGGTTGAAGAAGGACAGTATGTAGGAGTCCATGGAGAAAAATCCTCAGCTCTGGGTGGGAGGGAGGATTGGAGGGTGTTGGAAAACCTCTGGCCGCCAGGAGCTGATCCACAAGCCTCATTATGTCCAGTTCCAAAAGGCTCCTGGTGGAGCGGGTGGATATCTCCAACTGAAAGTCAGGATGCTCTAGGAAGGGGCTACATTGTTGACCAAGAAACGGATCCCGTGAAGGGGAATATCAGGACTGCGGGGTTATTTCACCTTGCAGTACCGAGGTTGAAGGACCAGCATGATTTACAGGTGGACGGGAAGTGACCGGTGTTGGAATGACTATTTTTGGTGCCGAAAGGGAAGTTGGTATTGTTGTCACAGTCGGTGGTGAAGTTAGAATTTGAGGAACAGGTGCCGAGGGTGGACCATTGTCGGCTGCTGAGGTGTCAGAACTGAAGCCGGCACCATGGAGGGGATTTGAGACCCCGATGCCAAGGATGATGGTGCCAGTTTAGAAATTTTAGCCTTTGGTTTCAAAGATTTGGACTCACTAGTGTGAGAAGAAGGAGGTAAAGATTTGCTTCTCTTTTTGTGTTCTTTCTTTGGAGGGGATGAGCCCTCCACCTCAGAAATAGCCTCTGCAAACAGAGATTTAAGAAGGTATTTGAACATAAGTTTATGTTTTCATTTCACCAACGTGCGGGAGCTAAAAGCTTTACAAATGTCAAACGGGAGTTTTACTGATAGGTGTGGTACCCCGAGACAATAAACACAAGATGTATGGATGTCAGCATTAGGCATTTTTCTGTCACATTCTTCACAGTGCTTAAACCCCATAGTACTCTTTCTCAGACATAGCACAAAAATTATACAATTCAGTCACAAAAGATAAAATGCAGAAACACACAACAACACAGGAAGAAGAAAGGAGTTTTTTTTTTTTAATACAGTAAAAGAGGAAGGAAAAGAGGGGGTATACCAACAATGGCAATGGGAATTACCTCAGAGGTAAGGGAAGGCCTGTACTAGCAATGGTACAAAGAGTACCAAACTTGGTAAACAGGAAGGAAAAAGAGAGAGAAAGAGAGAGGGACACTCACACAAATACTCAAAAGGTATACAACTAACATTAGGAAACTAGGTATAAGCAAAAAAGAGAGTCCTGGGACCTTTCCTGTTTGGTATCTACTTCTCTGAAGTACAGGCTAACACAGAAGGCCTCTGGCTAATGAAGTTCGCAGATGGCTGCAAACTAGGAGCCATAGTCGAGTCCCCAAATAATGTGGACATCCTACAGAAGGGCCTCACTGAGACAGATGCCTGGTGTCAGAGGCATGGCCTCAAGCTCAATGCCAAAAGCGCATCATCATCCCCCTTGGTAAAAGCTCTGTACCCATGAACTACCACATAAATGGCAGTCTACTTAATGCTGAATGTGTGATAAGAGACCTTGGGACCCAGGTGAACAGTAGTCTCTCCTTTGATAATCACATCACCACAGTAGTCAAGAAATCCTTCTATGTGGCACACTTCATCACAAAAGAGTTCTCATCCAGGAAAAAAGAGGTCATTGTTCCCCTCTACTCGGCACTCATTAGACCCATTATAGAGTACAATGCTCCTTTTGGAATGTACCTCACAAGACCTCTGCAGCAGCTGGAAAGGTCACAGAAGTACCTCACAAAGAGGATTACTGGCCTCAAACAGATGCCCTACACTGACCGTCTCAAAAAACTCCAGCTTTACTCTGTAGCATATCGCCTACTCCGAGGAGATCTCTGCCTAACATAAAAAGCTATGTTAAACCCAGAGCTGTTGGACACCCTACACCTATATTAATCCCAATCCCTCTGAGCTACACACTCTTGGGACCTAAACCTTGTCACCACAATAAACAGGACATGCTGGAGGGATAGATTCCTGTCCCAGAGACTTCCTATACTCTGGAACAAGCTACAAATCTATGTCAAGCAAAGTTCCTCATTAGCACTCTTCAAGAAAAATCCTGATGAGTGGATCGGAATTAGGAAATACACCTCGAGGATCACTTCTGCGGCTCTGCTCGACAGGGGTACAGGAAATTAACTTTCTTGGGTGGCATAAGCCAGGGAACCTTGTTGGTTAGGCTTATTTAGGCCCTTGGGCTGATAGCCTAGTACCTACCTATGAACCTATAACAGACAAAATATGGACATTTATAGCTGACTTAGCTGAGCGCTGGCCTGACACGTCTTTATTCAGTACACAGCAAAAGAGATCTGAGGCAATATAGAGAGGGGCACTATGGGTAAGACTTAGCTCGAGAGTTTTTTGGCTGGCGCGAGCATGTTGTAACAGCTGACTCGGTTCCAAGGATGGAAATGACACCCATTAGTAAGGAATGAATGAAGATTAACATCAGATCATATACTATAAACCAAATGGAAGAGGCTAGGGGGTGGGTAGTTGAAGGACAGAAACAGACAACACAGATACATTGCTATGGTAAGTACATAACTTTCATATTTGATGTCTTTTCATTCCATTCCTCAACAAATGGGACAGAGTCAACAGCTACTTTAACACTTGGGTTATTCTATGGAGGGATACTGTGGAGCACAGCTGAAGCAAATGAAGCTCTTGTTTTGGACTGCATCTCCAATTTATAATGGGAAATGAAGGTATGCACCTAATACCAGGTAGCCACAGCACAGATGTCATCCAGTTGTACTCCAGAAAAGAGAGCTGTAGATGAAGCTACAGATCTAGTAAAATGGGCTTTTGGAACCGTAGGCAGTGACAAACCAATTTCTTGGTAAACATAAAATATACACATAAGACAACCAATTGGAGAAACTGACTTTGAATATTCCTTTTCTGAACTTAATAGGGGAGAAGGAAATAAAGTAATGAGATTTTCTGAAGGGTTTCATCTGATGTAAGTAAAAATGCAACTTACAGTGAAAATCTGGCAAGTCTAATGTATATTCACCTTTGTTCAAAAACTTTAGAAAGAATACTGGAAGATTTATGATTTGGCTGATAGAAGATTTCAGAAACCACCTTTGCAAGAAAGGTTGGGTTGATTTTCAGACACACCCTGTCTTTGTGGAAGACCAAATAATAAGATTTTGAAGACAAGGCATGAAGTGCAGAAATTCTCGTAGCAGAAGTAACAGCCACCAAGAATAAAGATTTCCATGACAAAAACTTTAGGTTAACTTTAGCAGCAGGCTCAAAAAGATGGTCATTTAATGCTTGCAGCCAAACTGTAATAGCCTATAGAGGTAGTGGATCTCTGACCTGGGGATGTAATAGAAAAATTCCTCTGAGGAAAGCTTTAGAAGTCTAAGAGATGTTATGGGAGTGTGATTTTCTCCACTGTGAAAAGATGACATGTCTGATAACTGTACCTTGATGGTGGAGTAGCTTGCTTCATTTTGAAAAAGATTAGTATGAAAATCTTAAAGTATTAAAAGAGGACCCAAAAAGGATCAAAATTGTTTTCAACTGCCCAGACAGAAAACCTTTTCCTTTGTTTCTGTAAGCCTTATGTTACGAAGTTTTCTGGAAAGAAGAAAAAATATGTACCACTGAGGATGACAACCTGGACTGTATAATCATCACTAGAACTGGAAAAACCATGCAGTCAAACTGAGGGACTGAATGTCCAGATGAAGCAACCTCAATGGGTGACAGATTAGATCTGCATTCAAATCCAGCACCTACAGAGGAGGAAATGAGGCCAGAGGAAGGGAAAACACATTTGTCAGGGCTAGTAAGGAGCTATGAGGATAACTGTGACCTTGACTGACATTGCCTTCTGTAAAAACTTAAGTATCAAAGCTATTAGGGGAAAGGCATAAATGAGTCCGTGGTGGGGGGGGGTGGCAATTGTGAGTGAAAGCATCCATCGGTGACACCACCTCCTGGGGGATTAAAGCAAAGAACTTGTTGCACTTTGTGTTGTGGGGAGAGGGGAAAAGATTGCAGCAAGGCTGGCCCTAACAAGTGAAAATCTGCTCTGTGACTACTGGGTTGAGGACCACTTGTGAAGAAGTAGGATAGACCCGCTTAACCTGTCTGCTAGAACTGGATTTCCCTGAATGTGTACTGCTATCAGAAAGCAGTGAGAAGGGATCTCCCATTTCCATATTCTCATGTCCTCTTAACATAACATATAATATCTGCTTCCTCCCTTTTTGTTGATGCACCAAACGACTGCCATGTTCTCTGTCTTGACAGATATCACATCCAAGGGGACAGAGTACTGAAAGGCCTGCATCACTAGGAGAAATGCTGTCATCTTCAGTACACTGGTGTGCAGACTGGCCTTTGACTGGGATTTCATACCTTGGACTGTTTTCCCCAGGTAATGCCCCCCCCCCCTCTCAAAGTATGAAGTGTCTGTGGTCATCATAGCTTTGGAAGAGAGCACAATGAAATGATGTCCTAAGAGATACATTAGCAATTCCAGCCACATTAGCTCAAAGTATTTGAGTCTTGCAGTCTTTGACAGGGATATTTTAAGGGACATGGGCTGTTTTCTGACTGATCACTGTACTGCCAGAGTCCACTGAAGAACCCACATATAGTATCTGGCTAAGGGAACTAGTGTAATGGAAGCTGCCATGGAACCCAAGAGATGAAGAATTATCTTTGCAGGTGGCTTCTGATGAGACAAAAGAGTTACGGCCTGTTGGTGAAGTGATGTGATCCTTGCACTTTGCTGTTTGGAGACTTGTGTCCAAAAGTGCTTCTACGAAGACTAAGGACTGTACTGGTTGAAGCTTGGATTTTGCTAGATTCAATGTAATCCACAGGTCTGTAAACAGATGGATCAAGGAGTCTCTGGCTTGAATGAGCAAATCCATGGTAGGGATGGTGATGAGTCAGTTGTCCAAATAAAGGAATATCTGGAACCCTTGTAGTTAGACACAAGCTGCTACTACTACTGCCATACATTTGGTAAACACCAGATGGGCTGTGGTGAGACTGAAGGGCAGAGCTTTGAAGTGAAAATGACTACCTCTCAGCCAGAAGCAAAGATACTTCCTGGAGCATCTGTCCAGTTTGGTTCTGTCAAGGGGAGGTCATGCCTGTTAAATTTGATCAACTTCTTTGAGACGGTCACCAAGGCCATAGACAAGGGGAAGACGGTGTACACCGCTTACCTTGACCTGGTCAAAGCCTTCAATACTATTCCCCACTCAGGTATAATAGATAAACTCTCTCAACTAGGTATCAATCCATATGTTACCAGATGGATACCAAACTAGCTCACTGACAGTAGCCACCTAGTCAAAACAGGGGAAGCCACCTCAAGTAGTAGACCCAACAAGCGGTGTACCCCAGGGATCAGTCTTGGGGCCTCTGCTATTTGGGATATACTTCCCAGAGGTGCAGGCCAAATCTAGTGGACTATGGCTGACTAAGTTTGCAGATGACTGCAAGTTGGCTGCTGTCATCAATTCCACTAGTGAAGTGGACATCCTCCAAGAGGGTGTTAGCCAAACAAATGACTGGTGCCAGAAACATAGCCTCAAACTGAATGCCAAAAAATGCATCATCATCATCATCCCTTTTGGGAAAAGTGACGTTCCTACAAATTATCACATTGATAATAAGGTACTAAGCACACAATCAGTTGTGAGGGACTTGGGCACCCAGGTTGATAGTGACCTGAGTTTTGACCACCATATTGCCTCCACTGTACAGAAAGTTTTCTACATGGCCTACCTCATTAGTAAGGGTATCTCAGCCATGGATAAGGTGGTCATAACATCCCTGTTTTCTTCCCTTATAAGACCCACTATTGAGTACAATGCCCCTTTCGGTATGTACCTCACAAAGCACATGCAGCAGCTGGAGAAACCACAGACGTTCCTCACCCACAGAATCCAGGGCCTCAAACATCTACCCTACAGAGATAGGCTAAAAGCCCTGTCCCTCTACTCATTCTCCTACAGACTCATCAGAGGTGACCCCTGTCTGGCAAACAAAGCAATCTCACACCCCGCCCTGATGGGACTGCTGCATATCCACAACTCAAGCTCCACTCGAGTAACACGCATGCTCAACTTCAACCTGGTCTGTGACATCAACAGAACTTGTTGGTGGGACACATTTTTGTCCCAGACTCCCCCTTTTGTGGAACAGACTCCCTCTCCATGTAAAGCAGAGTACCTCATTAAACCTTTTTAAGTGCAACCTGGATAACTGGATGGGGAACAGAAATACACCCCTGGGATTTCACCTGCGTCCTGGCTGGACAGTAGCATAGGGTGCTGATTTGTTGGAATATGGGCTAAATTCTTGGCTAGGCTTGTAAGGGCCTCAGGGCCAATAGCATAGTAACTTCCTATGATCCTACGTGGTAGCACATGTCGTGTAAATCTACTAAGCACATCCAGTCGTTTTTTTCTTAATAGAGGAAGAACAGACTGCACTATGACCATCTGGAATTTTGTCTGCTTCACAAACTTGTTCAAGTGATTTAGGTCCAGGATTGGTCTTAGATACCCATTTTCTTTGGCACTGAGAAGAACCATAAATAAATTCCAGATCCTCTCCGATTTGGTGGGACCTCTTTGATGACTCTATTGTTTAGAAGCTTCTTTATTTCTGAAGAGGCTGATTACCTTTGAGAGGGTTAAACTTCAAGACGTCTTTTTGGGGATAGAGGAGGAATGTGGGATGGAATGAGATAGGCTCTGATAATGATCCTCTGCACTCATTTGTCTTGATTGATGGATGTTCAGATTGCTGAATGCAGGGATAACTGCCCCCCAACTGTCTCCAGAGTTTGGCAGTCAGGCTACTGTTCAGAAGTGCTGAAAAGGTTTCTCCAAAAATGGTCTTCTGAAGCTTTGATTCTACAGATCACCTCTACCTCTGGGGCAACATCCATAAAAGAGATCCCCCTCGCTGCCATGGGGGAGACTCTTTTTTCCAGAAGTGTCAGATGAATACCTATGGGGTCTGCAAAACCAAATTCTCTTGCCTCCGTTTTTGGTGTTAGAGAAGGTCCCTTAAGGGGTGGAGAATTTGATACCTATGGCAGATTGGGATTTACCATCTTTCTCTCTTCTAGAGACCGATTCTTTTTCTTTGAGACCAAAAAGTGTTAATCCATCATAAGGGGCATTGTCAACGGACGTCTTGAAACAAAATTGCATAGCCGCATCCAGGCATGTCTCCTGATGGATATGCTTATGCCAGCTTCTCTAGATACACCCTCCATAGCACTGAAAATAAAGCACAACATTAGACATTACTGGACGGTAGCCAACTGTGAATCAATGGACTTTTTTTTACCTATAATCAAGGACCTTGGGAGAGATGTGGAGATCTCCTTTGTCAAATCTTTCTGGAAATGCATGACCAGTACCAAATAATTCAAAGCTCTCACCAAAATACAGATGGGGTATAAACACGCTTCCCACTGGATTCATCTTAGTGGCTGTCACCACCACCATAGAATGTACAGCCAGACTCTTGCACCAATGGGGAAGGTCTTTAGGAACAAAAAGGATCTTGTCAGGTTTATTGGGAATAATCTCATTTATGTCTGGCTCCTTCCACGGCCCCTTAGAGATAAGGTCAACCATCTTATCAGCAAGCAGAACTACCCAATATGTAGACAGGCCAAGAAAAAAGAGCCACAAGGAAAAATGACTCTTCTGTGGATGGTGTCTGGAAAGACCATCCTGCTTTCTGTCAAAGAAGTTCAAGGATTTCTCTGAAAAGATGTCCTCAAGGGGAAATCTGGGGGCACCTTCTCCTTCATCAAATTCAGTGTCAGTGGTAGCAAATTCCTCAGGGGAATCCAAGTGCTTTCTTTAGCACTTGTGTTTTCTGTGTACCTCCTCCATGGGCTGCTTAGAACAGGACTCAGAAGCTGACACAGTGCCTTCTATGGAAGTCAGTTCTAGGCTTGTAGTCACTGGCTATCCTGACAGGACATGAAAAGTAGGCGCTGGACCCCTGGAAATCCATAGTGGGTGGGATGGCTCTAATTTTGAGGGGGGTAGTCTTCTGTCTGGGTTGAGAGAGCACTCTCTTGAAAGCCTTGAATGCCAAGCTTGACAAGGATGCAGGGAACCTCATCCTAGGAGCTGAAACCCTGAACAGAGCTCAACCCAGGATGCTGTCCAGCTTTGATTCGAGGCCGACTCCAAGGCTGAACTGTTCAGCACCAGAAAAGACAGAATGGATCCGAAGTTCTTGGATCTAACCCTGCACTGTCGGAGTCAATGCCAACCATTCGTCTCTGAGATTTGAATGGGTCCAACTTGGTAAGAGTCGACCTCATCACAGAAATCATCGTAGTTGAAGAAAAAAACACTCATAGTTCTGACAAGTGTCTATATTACATCAGCGAAGTTTCAAAACTTCGAATCTGATACGGTCGACACCATATAATTGAACGTGAAACATCAAAAATGTAATAAAACACAACAACCTACAAAAACAAACCATTTAAACCCTCTAAGCAGGGGAGCAAGCCCCACAACCCCCACTACTTAAATATACCAACTCCGAGATCGCACTACAGTGCAGAAAAGGGAAATCTTCCCTTTCCGCGCTGTACGCAGATCTCTGTTAAAAGCTTCAAAGCTTCAAGACTTCGATCATATGGTGCCGACCATATCGGATTCGAAGTTTTGAAGCTTCGATCTTCTGATAATAGACCCTCTGACGAAGACCTGCCCTGAGTGAAAGTCTGACCTGAGGAATCCGATCCAAGAGGTTGGATCGGAGAAGGAGCCACAAGATAATGAGGGGAAGAGATTATTCTGCAGGATCCAAATGTGGTCAGAGGTGGAGGACCTAAAACTGGATCTGGGTCCAAATAAATCTCATTATCTTTTTCACATCTTTTTCAGCGAGGCTCCTGGTAGACCTAATGGATGACATTGAGGAAGGCAGCCTGGAATTGTGATGTGGCCTGTCTTGCAGTATTGGAGAATGGAGCTTAGGTGAAACTTGTTCCGGAGAAAATTCAGATGGAGTGTGAGATCCTAATGCTACTGGATCCAAGAACAGCACTGGCTCTCAGGTTTTTGCTGTTTTATGACCTGGAGAAAAAAAAAAGTGTCCTATTCAGAGACCTCTACCTTGAGGTTTTAGGTTTATCCTTGTCCTTATTTTTATCTTTACCTCTGTCTTTTGGTTTTTCTTTAGGTTTGTCAGCTGGCTTCTTGGTTGAAGATGGAGAAGCAGCAGCACTAAATTTCTCCAAAACAGAAGGGAAGGGTCATCCCCTGTGGAAGATAGAAGTAACCCATTCAAAATGAGTTTGTTCCTTCATTCAGTAATGGCCCGCTGGCCAAAGGCTGTCCAAGTGTGATGGACCTAAACAATATATGCAGTTGTGCGTACTGGAGTTGGTGGTGAGTGTTGAAAGCAAATTACACAAATTTTAAAACCCAAAGGCTTTTCTGCCATACTAGAAAAAGAAAGGTTGATTTAACAGTAATGCTATAACACATTGAAGACTTTTTTTTTTTTTTTTTTAGGAACTGTGTGTTTGTGTGTGTGTGCATGTGTGTGTATAAACATATATATATATATATATATATATATATATATATATATATATATATATATATATATATATATATATGAGTGTGTGTGTGTGTGAGTGTGTGTGTATATATACATATATATATATATATATACAAACACACACACACACACATATATGCACATACACACATATGCAGATATATATATATATATATATATATATGAAATGAAAAAAAATAAGGGAGACATTCTAATCTCTCTTTTTTGTAAGAGGTGTCTCACACAAAGGGAGAGAGATGGAGATAAAAAGGGGAGGAAAGGACCAGGAATAAAAAGGACAATATATTCAAGAATGAGTATACAAAGAAAGAATGACTAATAATTAAATTAACTTATATCTGAGACAAAAAATGCCTATCCACAGATCTGTGTTATGCTTGTGGCAGCAAATACAGTCTAATGTAGCTTATTCCATATGCAGGGATTATAAGTAAGGGAGGAGCCTCAGTGCCAGATCCAAAGCTCGGAAGTAACCAAAGTCAGATCCGACTTGGATCCAAAGACCCATACACTGAGGAATGGATGAAAAGGTCAACATCAGATCAAAAGTTAGTACTACAGGAGATACCATACCTGTGAAAGACCACATATTCTTCCATATACATGAGGTTCCAAAACCCAGTAATCCTGTGTGTAAAGATGATGTTTACTAGAAAAATGGTCTTTCAAGAAATGTACTTCAACACCAGCAAGTTAGCAGTCTCAAAAGATGGATGAGTACGCTTATTAATCACAATGTTAAGATGTCATGGAAGGGAGGGGGTCCTTCTAAGGGAATACAGATGAATCACATCTTTAAGGAGCTGCAAGACCAGCCAGTGCTGAGTCATAATTAAGCCTTTCACAAGGTCAAGACTGCAGGAAAATTATCTCCCCCATCCCAACTCCCCAAATTTACTATACCCATAATATTTTTATATTTATCTGCCTACTGTAAGATCACAGTTGTGAGAGAGATTTTTTTTGCCCTGCAGAGTGTTTCTCTTTTCCTACGGTTGTGCAACACGGGGTAATCAAAACTCCACAAGCCCCTACTGCAAAAATTGCTTTACAACTAATACCAAGCACAATTTCAGAAGATTTCATTTGTAGTGAATTTTACTTGTCTATGTTGATGTTCAGAGAATTTTGTTATGAGTCCTCACAATGGATCCAGAATATGATGGGCAGAACAGTTCACACATTCACCATTACATTTAAGTCACAGAGCTGCCTTGTATAGATCAGAATTACTTGTTAGTAAACTGGCTGATACTGCACTTCTCAAACTGAGAACTACTTCATTGAGGTACAAGTTTACAGATTATAAATCTTCTTACCAATACCAATAATGTCTGATACCCCAGACAGAAGATCCAAACGATCAGAGGGTGTACATCAGGATCCAGGCCTTGAGGTACACAGAGCTGTGACCCAAGCCGTACAAGATATCTGTGGTGAGCTCCAGTGCCAACAGGAATTTGAGTGCTTGAAAACATGTGCTTCTTATTCAAAAAGAATGAGTGCCAGTCTCTCTTTCTCAAACACTGTGAAAAGGCACAGGAATTGTGGGAAGACATGCAGGAATCATCTGTGACAAGGGATGTGGGGAGGACTAGACTCACTTTTACCTCTCCTCTTTCCTTGCTTTACCAAGAACAAGGAGATGACTGCATTCTTCCGAATACCAAATAGATTGCTACCTGAAGTGCAGTACTTCTAGAAGATCTGGAACTGTCATGGACCCAAATCCATATCTCAGTAAGAGCACTAGAGAAGCAGCTCAGAGAGTCCATCAGCTGATTCACTTCCTCAAAAATGTGAACTGCTGAGTGTGATGCCCCTCTCTATGGCCCCCTGCTAAACAAGCATCACCTAAAAATGCTAAGGGTAAGACTGTGTACTCACAATCCCAGTGAAGAAGCCACAAAGTGCACTGGTTGTTAGGCAGGATATGGAGAGGCACCAAAATAAACTAACTCCAAGGCTTTTAAGGTCAGACGAATTAACTGAATTTCCATATATCTGAAACAAAGCCCTGTCTCTAGGGATAATCATATACAGTGGACCATGCAGGAGCCCAGGTTAGCTTTCCAGCCCTCAAGCAAGATATCTTATCCGAAACTCGGACTAGTTTGGTTGCAGAAAGGGGAAAACAATCAAAAGATTGGTGGGCACTGTCTAGCTCACCACAGCAGGGTCTGGTGACAGTAGTTAGACAAAATGAGATTTGTGAGCATGTGATAACTCTGAAGCCACTAAAACCTTATAGTCCACTGCAGCACTTGCATATTCAGGTGTGCAAAAAAAAGTATCAAGAAAACAGTAGCAGCTGTCAGACCTAGAAGGTACAGAAGAGTCCAAGCCTAGACCTTGCATTCTCTCCTCATTTTTGCTGCCAAAGCAATGATTTTCCCAGCCTTTTCCAAAAGCTGGATGGACTGAAACTGAAGACTGTCCAACTCTGAAGCTGCAAAGGCTATGATGAGTATCCTCTGAGCATGACATAAAGAGGACTTCTCTCAATCTGTGGTCATCTCCAAAAACAGCAGAAAAATGAGCTCGCACAGAAGGGATGCATCCATACAGTCCCTGAATGGAACTACCAGTAGCTAGTAAGTTAAGCAGAGTAAAACATGGAGACCCTTCTTCTGCAAGACTTCAGTCAACACAGACACCATGGCCAGTACCACTGTAAAGACTTTGATTGCTAAAGAATGACTGAATGGTAACCACTCTGTACTGAAAATGAATCCTACCCACAGCAAAGTGGAGGAATCACCAGGCTAGATCTGACAAGTACACTCCAGGATAGACAGATAGATAGATAGATAGATAGATAGATAGATAGATAGATAGATAGACAGATAGATTGATAGACAAGTAGGGAAACTTCTAAGATGGCTGCACACTGATCAACAGCTTGATTTGAATTCTCCCAATGTAAAAACAGAAACTGTGAAAAAGAGGGCCCGTGAAACCTGTCAGTTTGAGCAAAAACCATTCGCTGGAAAGTAATAACATTGCCTGTATGTCAGCCAAGAAGAAATTGGGAGAATGAGAGAAGATCAACCAGAAAAGAAGAAGAGAAAACTCTGGTTGGGAAGAATCTTGCAGCTGGTCAGAAAAAGCAGTTCAAGTTTCTGCTTTGGTACATCAAATGGATTCCAGTATTTTTTTTTCAGGGGAGAATGTCTAGATTAATATCATTGTTTTAAGCAACATGGTATATATTTTTTAAGCTAACAGCCTCGAAACATAAGACAAAATGATGAAAGACATGGAAAATAATAAGTTTCCTGCATCTGCAAATTTATATATTTTTTTCCATTAGCGCTCTCATTGGGCTATTCATTGCAGACTGCTTTTATTTGAAGACAAGTTGTCTGCGGGTATACACAATGAATCCTGAGAATTTTGAGTACTCTTTGCTGAGATAAATGTTACCTACAAAAGGTACAATGTCAAGCAATTCAGTGAAAAATAAAGTTTTAAACTGTGGAAAGTGCATAAGAAGTAGTAGCCTCTTCAGCAGCCTTAATACTTTCATTCGTTTAACAGAACAGTGCACAATTTAGTTTATTTATTTAAAGGTAGCTATCATTTTTCTTATGGATAAAAGTTAACGTACTGAAGGCATGCAAACTACTTTCCATATCAGGGAGGGGAATAGAGATAATAAAGGAAAAGACAGCAATATGTGTAAGTATAAACATAGGCCATAATATTCTCTTCACCATGAGTAGCCTTAAATTTTAGGTTAGGTAATGCCTGTAGACACAGCCATTGACTTTCTGCAACTGCTCCTATATGAAGGGGTAAACAATTGTTGAAAATGTACATAGTTTTCATTTGAGCTGCTCATTAGATATCCCTTCTGAAGAATTATCTATTTTCCTTAACAAGGAAAAGGTCTAGGTTTCTTTTAAGTATCTATTTCCCAGTTTTTGGCTTACATGTAAACAGTAATGTTTGACAGACTGATCTTTTATGCAGTTGTTTCTTCTCCTTTCCATTTGAAGCAGTGCCACTTTTTAAAGACTTTTTGCTTCAGAAATGTCATACATAACAGGTGGGAACAATCACATTCTACCAAAATGGCTACTCCGTCCATACTATTAAGTAAATGGCCTTACCGGTACAAATAAAAAACAAAGAATACTGAATTATATTAAGACAAGCAGGGAGAAAATAACAATGCTGCAAGAAACACATTTGGATAGAAATGAGCAGGTGAAATTGACAAAGAAAGAGTTCAGGATAGGCATTCAGCAGAACATCATGAACAAAGGAAAAGAGCAGTAATAATACTGACTGCAAGAGGGGCTCCAATATTTTCGGAACAGGGGAAAAGGCAATAATGGTAGATTTGTGGTAGTCAGGGTCTACTGGTAAGGTAGGAGGATTACTTTGGCATGTATTTATGTGCTACCAAAAACTGCTATCATGGAGCTTAAGAAAATATGGGGAAAAAATAATCAGCTTTTGGCAGGGTGGGGACTGGAACTTGATTTACAATAGTAAGGATGTATAAGATGGAACTAGAAGGGAAATATAACACAAGATAGTAGATCTCTGAAGAAAAATATGAGAATAGTTGGTATGGGCACTGTGAGTTCTATAATAGGAATGGGATAGACAGGATAGAAATTATTTTTCACGGGAAAAAGTGTATTTAACCGAAAGCTTTGACACACATCCAATTACTAGTTCAGAAAAAAGTAAGATAAATATGCAAGGTAATAAAGTAAAAATGAGACAAAGGTGCTTTCCTACTGGACAGGAGTTTAAAAGGTAATGGAAATGATTTGAGAGTTGTTAAGGAAAACAGATATTTCTTCAGAAGGGATAACTAATGGGCAGCTAAAATGAAAATTGAGTTTAAAAATATGGTACAAATAAAAGAGAAAGAGATATGGGAAAGAAATAACAGGCATTATTTAGAGGGGGATGACAAAGCTAAAGGTATTGCAGAATAAGGGGAATCTTTCAGAACAAGAGGAGAAACAACTACAGAGTGCTAAAAGGAAAATAAGGGACTATTCAGATAATATGCATGAGTTTAGAAAAGTTGTTGTTAAGCACCTACTTTTTAACAACTTCAGAACACAGCAACTTTCAGCACAACGACTCAGGCAACAGAAAGTAGAAAGGGTTGTTGCCAAACTTAGGGAGCCTATGACAAGAAAAATAACCAGAAATCCTACAGAGGTATAAGGAATATTTTGGATATTTTATAAAAAAATCTGTATAGGGCAGAGGAATATAAAATCCAAGAAAAGGCATAAATTAAAATATTTACTGAAGACTTAATTATGTCAAGATAGAGGAAAATTAGGTTGAACAATTAATAGTTAAGACAAGAACAGAAACATAAAAGGGTGATGCATAATTAATCAAATGGGAAGCCTCCCCAAAAAGACAATATTCCTGTAGAAGTCTGGAAGTTAGGAGGGGAAGAAAGTGATAAAGATCTGGAAGATTTTCCCTTTTAAAGAGGTAGATTGTACAGGGTGTGGATTTCTCTAAAGATAAATGGAGGAACTGTATAAAATAATATAACAGCTTCAGTGTTGTTTCTGTGATATGGGTTCATCACATGAGGTGGCTTCACACATGGTTTAGAATGCCAGCACACCTGAGCACTGCATCTGGCGGGGGTGATAGGAAGTGCTGTGACTGTGTTGGCATTAAAAAAACTGGTAGGACTGTACAGAAGAGTGGCAAGTAATTTTTGTAAGGAAGATTTAGAGAAGTTGGAAATTTTAAGAACCAAACCAAACCACTCTTTGGATGCTTTGGTTAGAAAAGTTCACTAGTAACCACAAAAAACTAACCACTAGAAAATCTTGGCAGGAAGCTTAAACATCACAAAGATATAAGTAAAAAAAAAAAAGTCATTTTATTGAAAAATCCAAATGACACTGAAAAAAAAGCTGAGTGCTTTCATTTTGAATCCAAGACTTTATCAAAACTAACTACCATGGTATCAGATGAGTATATATCACATGATATACAGTAATCAAACACTGCACTTGCAGTATATATTGCACTAAAAAAAATTGTATAAATAATTACAAATTCCCTGTGGGTTCAAATTATTTAAATATTTAATGCTTTAAGGTTAAGTAATGGTTGAACTGACATGTTCTCTTTGATACCAGGAAATTCGGTCACGTTTAAATGTAACTGCCATACTGTTTCCTGTTGCTCTAAAACTGATTTCCATGGCCCATCTAGTTTGCCAGTGCTTGAATAATTTGTTTTTTATATTTTTATTTTTAATGTCTTTGCAATGCTTGTAAATTCTAGTTCTAAGTAATAACTCAGTCTTGCTAACATAAAATGGGTCACATGTCGAGCATAAACATACATAAACAGCAGCTTTGATAGTACAACTACATATTCCAGGACACAAAATAGTCGTTTCAAAATCCTGAATGGCAATATTCATTATATCATGAATGTATCTGCATTACTTATAGTTTCCACATTTTATCATTTTACCTTTAGTAAAAAGGATACTGTCTACCTGTTTTCCAAGAAATCTTTAATGTCTTTGCCTTTACTATAACATATTTTATGGCAGTTACCCAGTATTCTCTTAATTTTCACATTAAAATTCTTTTCGGAATTCTTTTTAAGAATTTCATTAATACTGGGCACATCAATAGAGAATGGAGTAATAAAAGCACTTTTGTGTCTGTACAAAAGGAAGGAACTGAATTTTAAGAGAAATCTTTATCAAATAAAATAGGTTTGCATTTTGAAACTCTGAGGTTTAATGTCTCATTCACAAATGAATCTACTAAAGCCTTAAAGTATTGCCTTTGTGTACAATAATTTTTGAGGCGGTATGCTCAAATCAATTGAAATTAACCCGAGACATCCTAAATATTTGTCCTTTAACTAAATTCTTTTTATACTTCATGGGATGACAACTTAAATAATACATATAAGTGTTAGAGAAAGTAGGTTTTCTGTATACTGTAGGCCAGAAACACTGTAAAATACAATCCTTATACAATTTCACATCCAAAATACTGATACTATTCAAAGAATGTTCCATAAGGTAATTTAAGAAATCTAGTAGTCATGTTAAAGTGCATAAAATAATTTTAAAAGTTCCATAGCTCCTGTCCACAAAATAAAAACATCATCTTGATAGCTCAAGTACAGTTCCAAACGGGAATTGTAAACACTCCTAAACACAAAAGTGTTTTCCCAGTACAAGAGTACTAAATTTGCATATGTGGGGGAAGAAGCTACTCCCATAGCTACATTGTTGCACTGCCTGAAATATTCGCCTTCAAAATATACAAAATTGTTAGTAAGAGTACTTTCCATAAAAAAAATGTTTAAATATACATTTTAGTGTCTAAACACTTAAAATCTTTGACTTTGTTCATAAACCTTTCCATACCTATTTCATTTGGGATCACTGAGTATAAATCTACTGTGTTAGTGGTAGAAGACAACACTGTGTCAGAGTATTTCACAGAGGCCATACATTTAAGAAAGTGCCATGAATCCTAAAAATATGATGGTAATCTCTAAAAATATTGTAAAATCCTATCAATACAAACTGCTATTGATTCAGTAATGGAACCTCTAGCAGAAACAATCAGACTTTAAGTTGGATCATGCATATTTTTATATATTTTCGGTATACCAAAAATACAAGGCACCTTTGGAAATGTTGCAATCAAAAAATACAGCAACTCTGAAGAAATCATTTCTTGCACTAATAAGTCTTTCAAATTAAATGCCAGTTTACTGTAATAAACAATCAGATCAATTTTAGAAACAGAGCTGCATTGGTTTCAATTGCAAAGAAGATGTCTCTGCCTCGTGTAAATCACCATTATCTGGTTTCATTAATCTCCGTAACTTATCTATTGAGATGTCATTAAGTAACTTAACATCTTCCTTAGCAAGACTGAAAAATGCTTTAGAATGGTAGTGCTTACATTTAATATTTGCTGTATAATAGTTTTTAATATCATACCCACAATCACTTTCATGTCTTTGAAGAACTGAATATAAAGATGGCTGAATTGGAACTTGTTTGTTTTAAAACAGATCCTGAATGCAAAGTATCTGACTAGCCATGAAAAAACAAAGATAAAGTGTAATTATAGATCAAATGAAGTCCACAATATTCTCTCTATATGATGAAATGAATATCAGACTTCTCTTAAAAAGTAAAACAAGCCTCTCAGTTGTTCTCAAATGACTGAAGTCGTAGATGTTAAAATCGCCAATTGGGAATGGATGGCTTTCCACAAACGTGGTCATCTGTCATACTGAAGATTTTGTCAAATAAAATGTTTAGTTGTGAGCATGCTGATGATTGTGTTGTTTCTGTCATCCCTGTTCTCCAACATCCTTGTGTCTGTTGGTGGTTTCTCTTGGCTATTTGTGCTGAACGATGTGGGGGCGGTCTTTCCAAAAAATTAAACTCATCAGCATCTGCTTGTTTTTGTTCTTCCATCACTGAAGATGTAGACTGTTCTGTGTAAAACTTAGTGTTTACCAAAACATTTGGAATAGGATATGCCCTATTATTAACATATTCTGTTTTGTCTCTTAAAATTTTTTTTAGCCTTTCTTTTCACAAATAGCCTTAATATGATTTCTCCACTTTGTCAAAAACAGCCTCATAGTTGTTCTTAACTGTACTGAATAACAAATCTTTTTGAATGTGAGTGTCTTAACACTTTTATTTTGGCATTGTGTCTAATGAAAAGGTTTGTTATTTCAAAGCAAGTCTGGTCAAATAAATCAGTCAATTCCTTGTAAAATGTTTTGTCATATCGTGTTCCAGTCAGAAATTTCCAAAGACGTAAACCTTCTTGAACGAGTAAATTGTCTAGTTGAAAAGTTGTATGATTCATGAACTTAGTCTCAAAAATCTTAATTATTTTAATGTACCTTGTGTAGAGATAACATCATTTTGAAATGACAGTTTACTGTTGAACCATGTGTCTAAATTATGGATCTACTTTATAACATCGTACTTCCGTAAGATCGAACTTCTAAACATCAAGAGCACAATGAAAAACCACATTATCGAAAGTGTAAAACGCTGAATCCCAAAACACTGAAAACAGTAATATAACCTAAACATAGCAAATCTATCCTCCTTCACTTTTGCAGGGGGACTACCCCCTGCATCCCCACACCCCCTGCAAATTAAATACACCAACTCTGAGATCACACTATGTTGAAGAAAAGAAAAACAGTCTAGCGATGGATAAACAACAACTACAACAACCACCCTATTACTTTCAAAACTGGAATATCTTAACTGTAAAGCTCCATTCTAAATTAACTTAAAATGTTAAACTTACATGTACCCAAACTTCTTCAAAGACAACAAAACCATCCGACATCAACACCGCCATATTTTTTAACATGCTTACTACAAACCCTTAAAGTAACAGCACACCACTGCATTACTTACCCTATCAACATTTACTTCAAGTTCAAAATTCTGCATAATTATATTTATCATAGTTCACAGTACTTGAAAACAAGGCAGGAAAAGAACAAACATTCTCACAAGATCGAACTAAATGACCTTATCTCTGGTTTTCAAAATTCATATTTGGAAGGGAAGACAAAATAATGTTCTGAGTGGATTTACTTTCATGACATTCCTCAATATTGTTGTCAGTAATATTGCCCATTAACCTCTAAACTTTGTTGAGGCAAAATATATTGAATGAGTTGGAGTATATGCTATGTCAGATCACCTGGTAAAGTGTGGACAACTCCCAATGAAGTGGTGGTGTTTTGTGAGACATGCCCCAGTGAGGTAACCCACAAAAACTAAGGATCAAAACCACTCTCTGGATGCTCTGTTTAGAAAAGTAGTTCATTAGTAACCACAAAACACTAAGAAGTACAAAACCTTGGCAGGAACTATAAACCTCAAATCTGTAAGCAAAAAAACCCAAACTACACTGAAATAAGTTGAGCACTTTTGTGGCTTTGAAACCAGGACTTTATCAAAACTGGAAAAAAAAGCTGGCAATTTTTTCTATTTGGCATTGGCTGGAAAGAGTTTACTTGTATTTTTTTTCAGCAACAATGATATGGTTTATCTTAGGAGTATGAGTTAGAAGTGTTACTGCTGTGACCTAGAAAAGTAATAAGGCACGGAAATGGGAGCAGATAAGCAGAGATAACACCAGAACTTATCACAAAATTTTGAGCATGCATGAGCGTAGGGAAAGCAAAATATGGGTTTATAAAGCTTGCTCTACAATCATAAGCTATAATCACGTATAGAATTGTTGTTGTTGTGTCTTTCGGCTTATCCCGGTTAGGGGTCGCCACAGCGGAACTCTGGTCCACTAATGTTTGGTAGTGGATTTTTACGTGCCAAGTTACCAGCCCTGACGCACAACCTTCAACGAAGGCACGCCCATTCACGCATGCCTCCACACAGAAGACGCTCTAGCTGAGAATCGAAAGGGACAACGTCTTGCTGTGAGGCGACAACGCTATTGCAGCACCACTACCGCAAATCACGTATAGAATTGTATGGTTGACAATGTAATGGGAATATAATACTGTTTCAGTGCTGAATTGGGTTCTATTACATTTCACTAGACTTAACGCTACTGGTCAATTCTTTTTTATGGACATATTAATATTACAGTGTGTCCTCACTGATGACTTTCTTGTGCAATTAATTTGGTTTTAATGTTCTATGCAAAAATTAACAAAAAGATATAAATAACAAAATAAAAGATCTGGAAGCTTTGTCTTGATAGTATTTTAAAAGGAGTGAAAGCACCAGCAGCTTGGAAGAAAGTTGTGATGCTTGTATTTCCCAAACAGAGAAAAGATCATTCAGACCCAGCTTCATATAATCCATGATTATAAAGTGTTTATGCCTATATTAGCTAAGACAATGGCGAAGGTGTTGCCAAAAATGATAGATATGGATCAATGTGGTTTTGTGGAGTGGAGGCACACATTTGACAATGTTAACAGAACAGTGATGATTCGGTGGGAAGAAGATTGCAAGAAACCACCACTATTGTTGGTGGAACTTGATGGAGAGGAAGAATTCAATAGACTCAGCTAGGATTTTTATACTTAAATTTCCTGATATAACAATAAAGTGAATACCAGAATATATGAAGGGTTGGAGGCAAGAATTTAAGATGAGAGAGTTCCTTTCCAACAAGCTGTGTTTGAAGAGTGGAACCAGAAATGGGTGCCCTCTTTTTCCTTTGTTATTCACTTTATAGTTAGAGCCACTAAAAAGAGCGGCCACGGTGGTGGAGCGGTTAACGTTGTCACCTCACAGCAAGAGGTTCTCCGGTTCAATCCTCGGCTGGGGTGCCTTCTGTGTGGAGTCTGCATGTCCCCCCTGTGGTCACGTGGGTTTCCTCCAGGTGCTCCAGTTTCCTCCCACATCCCCAAAGACATGCTGTAGGTGGATTGGACACTCTAAATTGGCCCTAGGCATGAGTGTGTGCATGTGTGTGCCTTCTGTGGAAGGTTGGGCGCCAGGCTGGCAACTCGACACCGTAAAACTCTACTGCCAATCATGAGTGGACAGGTCATCCTCTGTGGTGACCCCTAACTGGGAAAAGCCGAAAGAAGAAGAAGATTTAGAGCTACTAACAAAGAAAACAAGGGAAACAGAAATTCAATGATATAACTATGGTAATCAAGGAAAGGTTTACATTATTTGTACATATTATTTTGTATTTGATAAATCCAGAAAATGACATTTTGGTGTTGTGGAAAATTTTCAGACAGTTTTACGTCTTTTGGGATATAAAATTAATGAAGATAATACTAATGCCATAGCAGTATACTATGTACCAACACATGAATTGGTACGGCAATACCCATATTTATGGGGACATTAATGATGAAGTACTTAGGTGCATGGATTAAAAAGGATTATGTTATGGCAGTGAAGGATAAGTGGAAACAGACTAAGCAAAATGAGAAACTGGAAGCTCCTGATTATGGCTAGTAAGATAAAAGGAGTGGATTCGGTTTTAGTCCCTTTAGTTTTATATAGAGGTCTGGCGTATTTTTTATCAAACACAGAAGTTGTGGGCAATAATTAATACACAACTGAAGGAATTTACTTGGGAGAGGAAGACAAGGTGGTTTAGGATTACCTGATTTGAATGGATATTTTACAGCCACACAGAGCTCATATGTGAATACAAGCAGATGGTTATAAATCAAAGTGGAAACGGAAGATGATGAAACAGACAGGAAGTTCACAAAATAAGGAAGGAGTAAGATTTTAGATAGACATCCTTAAGGAGAATAACAACAACATATGGAACACTTTATCGGCAAAGCAGCAGAAATTATTAACACTGGCAATCATTCATTCATTCTGATGTCCCATATTACCCAGTTCAGGGACACAGAGGAGCCAAAGTCTATCCCACCACACAATGAGCACAAGGTGGAGAAGCTATCTGCAACAATACATCATTCTAAGAATATGGATTTCTGCATGTAGGGGTGTAGAAAATAGGCAAGAGGGGGCTGGAATTTAACAGAGAAAATTGACAAAGGAACCAAAGTACCTGAAGCAAATAACTAGAGAGGGAAAGGTAACAGAGAGGGATGAGGCCAAGAAGAAATTTGGACTGCAGGTCAGAGACTGCCTTTAATACCACAGATTGATATAAGAGTATAGGAAAACAGAAATAAAAAAAGGGAAGTGCTAAGTAAAAGGCCAGCTCAGGCAGACTTTTTAGTCAAGGCTAGAATAGAAGCTGCTGTTAAAAAAGGGATAATTAGCATGACATATAAAATACTGCATGGTAACTATAAGAATAAAACAGATGAGGTTAGAAATGACTGGGAAGACAGACTGGAAAGAAAATTGACAAAGGAACAATAGGAAGGCATCTGTGTGACTCCCAGATATGCAACACAGTCAAGAAGGTTTATAAGTTCTGCTTGGAAGTGTTTTATAGGTATTTTATACCCCAAGCAGGCTTCAAAGAATTTTCAGACAGCAAATGCTGAAGGTGTGATGGGAAAGAGAGGGGTAAACAGAAATATGTGTTTTGAGTATGTAATGAGTTGGTGGATTTTAAACATTTGTTACAGTGTACTGTTTTAGAAACATTGGGGGAGCAAATGGCTGTAACTAAGGAAATTATTCTTTTCAGCTGGGCCTGGGACACAGAATCTGAATTGCCTATATACAGACAGGCCTTACTGAGGTTAATGCAACTGACTGCCAGAAAGCAATTAGCAGAAAATGGACATGAATAAATAAACTCTAACTGAAGCGCTGAAAACTCTAAAGGAGATAAAAGAACAGCAGGTTGGATATCTACAAGAAGTAAAGAGCAAATAGCATAGAAATAAAGATAATTATTGGGATCAATGCATGAAGAATAATGTTTAGGAGGAGGAATAAGGTCTAAGGGAAGGTAGGAATTTGAGAAATGTATGTAATGTTGGAGTGAATGACAATCGTTAAAAAGAAAGAAAACATATATGTAATGCATAATGCATGGAAATGAACAACGTTAATATGGTTTGTTTTCTTTTCTGTTAATGTACATGTCCCTCTGTCTTAAATGATAACTTAATAAAGGTGATTAAAAAAGAGCCAGAAGCAAAAACTTCGCTCATTCAACAGATCCTACAACCCCTTTCAGCACTGCAGTCTTGACTTATGCTAATAGTTTCACTAAGAAGGACAGATCTATCTCCTTCTGGGAGACAACTAGAACCCAAATGTCATTTCTGATTACTCTGAAAAGTCATGACAAATTCTGAAAACTCTTTCTCTCACTGGCAGTCCCAGATCAGTATCATGACTGTAGCTATGCTGCTAGTGAAGTCATTGCCTAGGAAGACTTAACCAGCAAAGGGACACTGTTGGAATTAAAGACTGTGTGTTGCCTTGGGCAGCAAGGAGGCTTGTTTCTCTCCTAGGGTTAGCTTGGTGTAGAAGAGGAAGAAAACTTGAAATCAAGATCAAAAAGGCCTTCTACTTATTTATTTAAATTTGTTTATTGGGGTACAACACTCATCAAGCAATGACCCAAATAGAGGCTTCAGGCCAGGTTACACCATAATGTAATAAAATAACGTACAGTATACAAACAAACGTGAATTACTTTTACAAGCAAGCATAGAAAAATCTAACTGTGACAAACCAAAATGCTGCCAGCCCATTTAACTGGAATTTTCTAAATAATTCTATGTCATTTGTGAATATTAATATGATTTTTATAGAAATGTAACAGAAAAAAAATACTGCCAGCCCAGCTATCTGGAACTTTGTAAATAATCATATGTCATTTGTGAATATCAACATGATTCGTATGCTTGTCTTGCAAATGTAAGTGAACTATATATTATGTGTGTATTAAACTAATGGTCTGGTACAGAAGTTGTGCTGAACAGGGTTTGTACAGTACTGAGCTTCAAGGATGTGTCCACAGTGTACCTTACTGGAAAAGAACAGAACTGTATATAAACTATATGCCTGGGCAAATGTGTGTTTTAATAGCAGAAGTTGGAACATACAGAGTTAACCTGCAAAACTTAAAAGAAAATAAGTTGAAATTAGATGGCTTTACAATTGTGCTATAAAAGTTAGTTTCACTGCAGCAAGGAGACAGGGTGTCTAGAACTAGGGTGCCTTCTGCACTGTTTTGAGAGTGTTTTATTGCTTTATGACTTTCAGTTCTGAGCAAACAACTGAGAGATATGTATTTTTAACACAGGTATGTGAAATTCTGCTAATTTCTCGTTTAGCGTGGGAACTTAAGTCAGGTGACAAAAAGTGATGTCATCCAAGCTAATCCGGCAGTAATTATTTGATATTAATTTAAGAACTCTGTCAGAGAGAGACTGTGCATTTTCCATTTTGTCTTGGACCTTGCAAGAACATCCACTCATCAAAACAATCTGCACTTGCCTTGCTAATCGTAAGTAACTAGGGTGGAGTGATTTTTTAGATATAGTTATGAATATAGTAAAGATTAGTTTAGATGTTTTTTGTATTTATTTGAGACTGTCCTGCAATGTTGTTTTAAAATATTTCATGTGATTTTGAACTCTGAAGTAACTGTGTTTGGTTTCTGAGTATTGTCTTGTTCTTTTATTATTTATTATTAAATATATTTAAACCTATCTTTGTGGCTGATATTTGTGAGACATATTTAAGCTCTTAGAGTACTAGTATATGTATTGGTGACACTATACGGGCCACTCCTAATAGCCAGTTGGTCAAAACTACCACTTGGATAATAGTAACATTACACAGTAGGATTGGAGACCCTCTGTAAGGGCCTAATAGTAGCTGATAAGTAAAGGGTTGGTGGCAGTGGAAACTACCTTATAGTCTGGGCAGAAGGGGGCATAGCTAGTAAACTTGTGCCAGCCTTCCCCAGGTGTGTGTGTGTGTGTGTGTGTGTGTGTGTGTGTGTTTGTATATAAATCAAATCTCAAACTGTGTGTGTCAGCTACTTGGGCAGGGACACGAAGCACTGGTTGGACAGAGAGTGTGTTGGAGATCTTGGCTTGGCCCCTCGGCTGAGATCTTAACCCTATAGCTGTGCCAGTGGGGTGTCTTACTGCGCATCTGCAGAAAGAGGGAGAAACCAGCCCCAGACTGACTGTGATCTCTGTGTGCTCTTAAGGGAAATTGCACTTTACTGTGTGTGTACTTGTCATCCTCCCATTGTGTACATCTCTCACTGTTGCCAGTGGTGAGGATTGAGGCTCCATTATTATTGGGCCAGTGCAGGGGCATCACATATTAATTGGTGGACAGTGGTGGGATATGCACATCACATATTAATTGGTTGACAGTGGTGAGATAGCCACATCACATACTAATTTGCTTGTAGTGGTGTGGATATTGAATTCCTGTAACCTGTGTACAGTGGTCACTGAAGGCGTTTGCACTCTCAATCACCCATGCAGGGAACATTTGGAGTTTCATATCACAATTGTTTTATTTATTTATTTATTTTTTGTTAGCTTAGTTAGTCAGGGAGGGCAGGCAAGCATGTCAGCAGAGGAGTATAGCAAGCTAACAAAGAGCCAGTTGGCTGACATGTGTCAGGCTAAAGGACTGGTGCATGCCAACCTGACTAAGGCAAAAAGTACTGTAGCTTTGGGAACAGCTGCATCGCAGACCAATGATCAGGAGGACAAACAGGCTGACCTTGGAGATGTACAACTCTCAGAAAATGGACAGCTCAACTTTTCCACAGATGACTTAAAAATCTGTCTGCAGTTAAAGAGACTTGAGCTGGAGGCCAAGCATTTGGACATAGAAGCAGTAGAGAGACTAAGACATCTAGAGGCTGAGGAAAATGAGAAACTGCAATGTCTAGAGGCTGAGTAGAAGGAGAGTCAGAGGCAACATGAAAAGGAGATACTGATTCTTCGCCAGAGTCATGCAGGTAATGGGGAAGGGAGTAACTGAACCCCAGAAGCAACAAAAGTCAGTAAATTTATTCCACAATTTGCAGAGGGGGACATTTTGATAGTTTAATTCATATGTTTGAAAGGGTACGTAAACAATATAATGTTGACCATGGGCTCTGGGTATGATTCCTGACCCCTTTACTCCATGGTAAAGCTGTAACTGCTATTTCTAAATTGTCTGATACTGACTGCTTAAATTAAAATACAATCAAAATGTGTTTGTTAAAATGCTTTAAGTTAACACCTGAAGCTTATAGAAAAAAGTTTCATGAGCACAGATTATACCCTTAATCAAGGGTTTGCCTAAGCTGCATAAGAATGAATATCCCCCTCCACTACGTCCTATAGTATCAGGTGACCATTGGGTCACTGAGAATGCCTCCCTATATATACAATCAAAGCTTGGAGTAATGGTGAAAGAAATACCTACGATCTTAAAGGATTCTTATGAGCTTTTAGATGATCTCAAACAAAATCTAGTGAGAAATAATGTTAATGCTGATACTTTATTGGTCACGCTAGACATAGAAAGTCTGTTCACAAGTATTCCCAATGACTACGGTCTTGATGCAGTAAGGCTTCACCTGACTGAGCTAGGAACAATGGATAACAACGAGATTATGAACATTTGTTGTATGTTGGACTTAGTCCTAAACAACAATGTTTTTTTGTTTGACCACACGGTGTATGCGCAGACATGGGGAGTAGCCATGGGCACTCCCTGTGCTAACGCATATGCCAATTTGGTGGTCTATAGATGGGAGAAAGAGAACATTTTCAGTGACCCTAGGTTTAGTAACGTGATTCTATATAGACGGTTCGTGGATGACGTTCTGATGCTCTGGAATGGAGATATAGATACGTTGAAGGATTTCACTTGCTTTATGAATACTACTACCTCATTCTTTAGGTTTACTTATGAGTATTCTCTAGTGAGTGTCAATTTTTTGGATATTACTCTCACAAAAAGAAACAACAATGACTTAGTCACTACCCTATACAGGAAGCCATGTTGGAGGAATAGCATCCTCCACTATGACAGTTTACATCCACGCCACATATTTCGCAATATTGTGAAAGGCCAGATGGGTAGGATATTGAGAATATGTAGCGATAAGTTGGACGCCACACAATTAATTGAATGTCAAAAACAGTATTTTATAGATAGAGGATATCCCATAAGGTTGGTTAATGATGTAACTGAGTCCCTCTTAGAAAATTCAATACACTGGAAAAAATCAGGCCAAGTCCTACGTAAAAGAGAGAATAATAAGAACATTATGTATGACATCAAGTATACTAGTGACGTTGAGCATCTAAACAGGATTGTTAGAGAGAATTGGAAAGTTTTGCTTTCAGATCCAACGCTCTCACAATTGATTGGGGAGAAACCTACTTTTAGGTTCAATAACTGTATGAATTTAAAAAGACTGCTCTGTAAAGAAAAATTAGACATTGTTTCGGTTGATATAAGAGCTCATATAAAAACAGGCACTTATGCATGTGGCAAATGCTCACTATGTAAGTATATAAATAAGACACAAGATCTCAAGATTCCAGGTATTAATGTTATATTTAAGCCCACTTTCTATGCTACATGTAACACACAGAACGTAATTTATCTTGCTACCTGTAACCAATGTAATAGTTATTATGTGGGTATGACATCACGTAGACTCAGAGACCGTGTCTACAATCATGTCTATGACATAAGAAAGAATAATCCCACTAATGCCCTGGCTATGCATTGCTGTTCTAGACCTCAGCATAGCTTTGGTTTTCAGGTTTTGCAAGTCATAAACCTTAATAGGAGAGAAGGTGACCATATGAGCACGTTAGAAATGTTTGAGCTAAGGTGGATTTTAAGATTAAAGGCTCACATACCGCCTGGGCTTAATACTATAGTTAATATTCGCCCTGCTCTTTTAGGATCCTCATGACATGAAGACCATTTATATTTATAGCTGACTATTGCTAGTTTATTATGTACTCCATACAAAATTTTAATCATATTATGAACTTTTAGGCATGCCTCCATATCTTTATTAACTCAGTTACAATATAGATATCTTGGATAATACTTTTTAATATGTCTATTACCGAAATATGTCCATGTTGAGATTTAGTATATAACAAAAGCCTTGAATTGTATATGAAGATAGGTTTGAATATTAACCAATGCAAGTTCTATAATCTTGCATCCAAATAATTATGGGCGTTATATGAACTGCTTTATATCCATTATATTATAAATAATTAGACTAGCATACACTAAAGAACCGCACTATCCGTTTCCAACTAGTAAACTCATAGTATAAGAAGTAAATGAACAGCACCGCTGTAAACACAAGTGCTATGAAATGCGTATGTGATAAAAGCATCGCCTGTGGTTTCTTGGCTTAGCATTGATATGATGGCTGCCAAAGAATATTTCCGGACCATATAAAATATGTTTTATGGTTGTTTATAATTGAATTAAAGATGCTGGGTGCTTGAGAATGATATTGTGCTGGATGTCTTATATTTAGCTGATAGAAGAATGTTTCCAGCCTGCTTTCAGCATCGGGCTGGAGGAAAGACATGTTAAACTGAATTTTATATTACTAATATTGTATTGCTATATAGGATTGTTTAATGGCTATAGTTTTTTGGAACGACAACGAACCACAAAGATAAATATTTCTTTTATTGAATTTAATTTGATACACTAGGGTTGGGCTGTTTAAAGGAATACAGCCTAAATTGGATTTTAATAAAAATTGCAAATGTGACCGCATTAAACATGATCTGCGCCACTGATTTATGTTATATCACATAATCAGAAGGTATATATATTTTCAATATTTAATATTTTACTGTGAAGATGAAGTATACTTGCATTTTATTATTGTGTGTATTTATGCAAGTGTTATATTGGCGGCTATTTTAACTGCATGGCTTGTTCATTAATTAATTGGATGATTGATGATGTTTTGTATATAAATGATGAGCCTTTTAGTGAAGATTGTAACCTGATGAAGCGCACCTGTGTGCGTGAAAGCGCTCGTTTTTACTAATAAATAAGATTTATACTTTGTTCGCGGTGGTTTCAAGTAGTTCCTTTGGTCTTCAGTAAAGCTGTAACTGCTATTTCTAAATTGTCTGATACTGACTGCTTAAATTAAAATACAATCAAAATGTGTTTGTTAGAATGCTTTAAGTTAACACCTGAAGCTTATAGAAAAAAGTTTCATGAGCACAGATGCAAGCCAGATAAAAGTGTGTGTGAATAAGTTGCTGAACTAAGCACTTATTTATATAGGTGAGTGAGTGGATGTCAGGTCACCACTTCTGAAGGGCTGGCAGACTTTTGGTGAGAGGAAAAAGCCCTTAGCACTCTGCCTGAGGACATGAGAATCTGATTAGCTGATAGACAATGCAATACTGCAGATGAGTTGAGGAAGAAGGGAGACCTATACCTACCAAGCAGGGCATCACTGCACAGGAAAGGGACCCCAGTGCTGCTCCTGGGTCTAAGGGAACCCATTGCTGGGCAGCCCAGACTGCTCCAACAGAGTCTGCCAGTAGCAGGGAAAGCCACTAGCCCAGGTACACGTCCAGGACCAAGGGTTAAACGTTTTAAATGCAACCAGTGGGGCCATGCAGCATATAGATGTCCATGGAGGCAAGGTGGGGAACAAAAGGTGGGAGAGCCAGTAAGTGGGAATGACAAAATGCCAGCAGTAAGTTGTCTCGAAACAACAAGGGTACCAAACTACCACAAAAGGTTATATCTTATCTTAGTGGATGGAAAAGAGGCTACAGCTAAGAGATACACAGTCTCTGACCTAACCATTGTGAAGCCTGCAATAAGTACAGAGGAGCACTACTTGCTTGGGGCAGTCTACTCCAGTCAGAGGGACACCATTCCAAACATCTTTGGCTAGGGTTCACCCTGACTGTGAGGGTGAAAAAGGAAGCCAGCAAGTAGGTCTGTTTGAGGATATTCCTCCAGACATCCTGATAGGGAATGCTTGTGATAATGCAGTACAGTATGTGCAAGCAGTTACACAAAGTCAGACTTGGAGACATGCAATGTGGGTCTGGTAGTCTGGGAGAAACCCAGACAGACTGCACACTTGCAGCCAGGACTGGTGAGATGGTTACTCCACGGAGGGAGCTACCCTGTAGCAGTGAGACTGAAGGTGAGCCACGGCTGCTTGTGGGTACTGATCTTCCACTCGGACAGAGTGACTGCAAGGGCAGAGCTGAGTAGTAGTACCTAGGCTGATAGTGAGGCACTGCTGTCAGAGGATACCAGACTTCCTGTGGAAGGGGAGCTGGGAAGGGTTACAAAGAGAGAGCTGTGACAGGCTCAACTCTCAGACCCTACATTACAAGGCTTGAGAGAGGTAGCTAGTGAGGCACCTGAATCTCAAGGGAAGGGGGAATCTGTATACTGGGACAAAGGGTTACTGTATAGAGAGTGGATCCCTAAGGGAGGGCTAGGGGGTAAGAGAATACAGTAGTTGGTAGTGTCCAGAGCCTACCATTTGGCACTTCTAGCCATAGCCCATGATATTCCCTTTGCAGGTCATATGGGCATAAAACTTACAAAGAGACATATTATGCAGAACTTTTATTGGCCTGGGTTTTCCAGAGATGTAACAGGGTACTGCAGGACCTGTGAGCAGTGCCAAAAGGTAGCCAAGGCAGGAGACAAGGTGAAAGCTTCTTTGATGTCTTTGCCTGTGACTGAGGAGCCATTTTTTGAGTCACTTCACTACCCCATGTCCCAAGTGTTCTCTCCATCCAGCTGCTTCACTCTACAAAAAGTGAAACAAGCACATGTAAGTCTGACTGCTGCTGCAAATGTTATCATATCTCACTGCCTAAAGAACTTGCACAGCTGAATTTCACCTGCTGTTGGCAAAAGTGCACAAGAAACAAATACACCAAGTTAAATCTGTGTAAGGCAATTTCCAAGACTCAAACTAATAACATAATTTGTTAAGTCTAATGTGTACTGCTTTGTAGTGTTGAATCTGCTGGAAGGATATCCCCACCCCCTCTTAATCACCCACACTCACAGGCCTTTTACTGCTGAAGGTGAAGCTACATTAACACTTCAGCATATTATACTCTTATCGGTGTAATATATCCCTGGAAAGACATTGAAAAGCCCATAACTATAAAATTATATGCTGTGACTCGAGTCAAGCATTTAGAGTTCAGACACCTTGTCTCTGTATCCATGCACATTCTTCCTCACTGATTGTTTATGGTGGCAAACAATCCGGGGGGGGGGGGGCTTACTTTCTCTTATTTATCCAAACCTATCTGCTCTCCCTTACATCCATCACCTTGAATTCTCATGCCCTGTACTATAATTCTTTGTATCGTACTCTACTTTACCATCACTATACAATTACCACCTCAAACTATCTTACATTAACTCCAGGCTTACCACCTTCACTTCTACTATACACACAAACTAATACTGCACCATAATTTTACTACTGACCAGTCACATATCCCCTACCCATCCTTATCACAAACTACAAGGCACATCACCTAACCACACTGTCAAAGCCCACTTTGAAGTCAAAACATTCCAACCTTACCTTCAGCTGCACACATATCACATGATAACAATCTGACATTACATTCAAACACACAAATACCACTTTTACTATTTTTAAACCCACTATCACAGTTGACATGCTCCTCCTAACTTGCCTAACCTATTTAATCTTAATTCTCAACCTCGCTACAGCTATATCCTTGCATACACCCACACATCAATACATATCAACAGCCTCCTCCAACCCTCTCCCCAATAAACAACACAGTTTCTCATGTATCTACTCCCAGCTTTTTCCCTATATCCTCCCATATTATTCAAGCCACAAACTGGCCTCCTCAACTCCTATGAAATCACACTTTACACCACTATCGTCACCTAGAAATAAAAAATACTTCCCATGGTATGCATTCCTCATTACCTATCTACTCAAATGTGGAGACAAACATCCTAACGCTGGCCCACCCTCTAATCCTAACCACAAGAGTAACCCCAAAGATTTAAACATACTTACTCTGAACCTTAGAAATATATGTAATAAAATAGCCCCACTGCATGCCTGAACTGATCAAAATAAACCTATTAGCCCTTACCGAAACATGGTTACACCTCAATGTAAAAGGCTCAAAAATAATTCCTCCAGACTTTGCAATAACCAGAAGAGATAAATCTAAAAAAAAAGGGGGGGGGGTAGCACTTCTATATTCCTCTACGTTCACCATCACACCCTAGACCAGTAATATACCCATCTTTTCCAACGCTGAGGTACTAATCTCTTTTTTGAACTTCAACATAACAAAAAGAATTTGCATAATAGTAATATATATCCCATGAGTGTTGGAAAATATTTTATCCTGGACATCCCAAACAATAATCTTAGGAGACGTAAATATAGATTGGCAAACCATAGCTTCCAAAATAGTGTAAATCTTTATATTTTTTCTCAGCTTATCAATACTCCAACAAAATACAGCAAAGCTCTTACCTGCCAATCCACCCTAGACTGGATCCTAGTATCCCCCCCTCTCAATTACCCCTCTTCCTGTACACTGTCCAGCTCCTTGAGCAATCATCTAGCAGCATACTCCCTTAGAACAAACTCCCAGCAATTAAGAGTACACACTACAAAATCAGTTAGGAACTCAATTAATTTTTTCAGCATAAACTTAATCTCCTACCGAAAATACACTGGACCTTAAACAACTACCCCTTAATGATGCTGTACTATACTTTAATAACACTTTCCTTCATATACTTATACACTAGGTCCCATTCGAATGAAAAGAATCAAAAAGAACTGAGCACCATAGCTCTCTAAGGAATGTAAACACCTGATGAAGCAAAGGGACCTA
Organism: Protopterus annectens; assembly: GCF_019279795.1. NCBI lineage: Eukaryota > Metazoa > Chordata > Ceratodontiformes > Protopteridae > Protopterus > Protopterus annectens. Next base: position 923,417,027 of record NC_056747.1, read on the forward strand.
GCCTAGTCAACTTGGAAATGAAACAAAAATGAACACAATCATGTTAATTTCAAAACACTACATAACAAAATGACAAAACTAATCAACAGAGATAAGTCTTATTATTCCCAGCTTCAACTCCAGCATAAAATCAATCCCAGTAAATTTTTGCACTCCATATCTTCTCTACTTAACCCTGGAAGAAACGGAGAACACACCCTATCACATGATACCCCTCCATCAGAATAGCCAAAAACTTTAGCACTTCATAAAATCAATTTCGGACCTAGTAACCAGCATACCTAATGCTGGATCCCCCCCCCCCCTCCACCCTTCAACCTATTCAGACAACAGCCCCAGATCATCAACTACTTCTAACACTGTCATTATTAACCTCTACTCAACAAAATGTCATACAAACCCCATTCTTATTTCAGCCCATACCCACTGACACCAATAAGAAACTGCTACAAAAACTAAAACCTTGCTCTACCTCAGTTGACAATTTCCCACCAAACTACCTCAAACTGGCTGCTAACTCAGTCACTTACCCAATCAGTATCCTTGTAAATAGGTCTTTATCCAAATCTGATGTACCTCTATCCACAAAGGAGGCAACTCTTTTGATCCATTCAATTTCCATCCTATATCCATCTTGTAACCCATATCATAAACTCTTGAGACACATATCCATCCGCAGGTAGTGCAATATCTATTGAAAAGCAATCTTTTAACCAAAACCCAACATGCCTTCCAACCTAGCCAAAGCACAGCTACAGACCTATTATTTTTTACAGACACTGTGAACAAGGTCAGAGATGCAGGATGCTATACAGCCTCAGTATTCCTAGATCTCTCTAAGGCCTTTGACACGGTGTCTCACCCCTTACTTTTGAACACACTGTCTAACTTAGGCTTCTCACACAACACAGTGATATGGTTTCAGAGCTACCTCAAAGATCTTAAAACCACAGTGAAGTGGTCCAATAAACTCTCACCCTACTCCACAACCCTACTAGAGTCCCTCAAGGCTCCATCCTAGGACCCCTACTCTTCAACATTGACACAAACAACTTTCACACTGCCTCTCACCCTGGGACCCTCATTCAATATGCTGATGATTTCACCATAATCTGCACTACTCAATTAGTACCAGAACTACTTTCACAAACTCAACAGTCCTTTAATGCAGTCAATTCCTGGCTAAGAAATGCACAAATCTTTCTTAATACAAAGATGACTAAACTAGTACTCTCTCATCCCAAGAACACCTTCCCTGTTACTGATCATTTCAACATCCTTGCATCTGACAACACTGTCATAAAAATAGTGCAGGAAACCAAACTTCTAAGTGCTATCACTGACAATAAACTTTAATTTGGCCCCCATATACAGCAAAATATAAAGAAAACTCATCAAAAACTGGGACTGTTATATAGAAACAAACATTTCTGTACTGCAGCAACCAAAACAACCCTTGCAACATTTGTACTTCCCTCCCTTCTTTATGGTGCCCCTATCTTAACTAACTTACAAATGTCTATCCTGAGCAAGGTGGAACAGTGTTACAACAAAGTTGCAAAGTTTGCCACAAACTCTAAATATCACACACATACCACTGTAAACCACTCCTAGAATTAAACTGGCTTGAACCCTCCAACCAACTTGCCTTTATTCAGCTATCCACCTTTCACAACCTTATTTTCAAGCCTACTGCCTGTCCTGCACTAGCCTATCTAGTCACGCCTTACACACCAAATCAATCCTTATCATCAGAAGACAAAAATCTCTTAGCTATCTCAAAACCCACAAGAAAACCAGGTTACTCTCTGTATTCATACTCTGTCTCTGTACTATGGAATTCACTGCATCTAGCTACCAAGTCTATGCCTGGCTCATTTCAAAGCCCCTTTAAAAAATCATCTCAAAAATACATGGCTCCTGCATAAAGCCTTCCTAATACTCAGGTCTTCCTCTTCTTCCACACTAGCCTCATCATCCTCTTCTGTCAAATTTCAATCCCTCACAGACTGCAAGATCCTAAAGCTCTTCTAACTCCACCTCTATTTCTTTACCATATCCTTAAGCTACTGCTCAAGCTTTATTGCTTCTGTTCTTCTTAACTCTCTCTCACTATCTTTTTTCATCACTAATTTTCTGGCTGCTATTTTCCTAATTGAAACTAACATTCTATTTTTCATGTACTATAACAGTCAATGGCACAGATTGCACTATCCAAGTACTATGTTTTTTAGACACTATCTACATCATGTATGGTGAGAGTGACTATTATTGTCTGTAATGTTTTAACTCTATAGATTTGTCTAGACTTGTAGTAATATACTGCAACATCTTGTAACATAGTTTGTTCTTTCAATTTATTTTTATATAGTATTTCTAATGTAATGTGTATTGTATTGGATTATACTGTATTTGTATTGTACTGTATGTGGAGCTTTTCTCCCTGGGCCTCTGCTGAAAATGGGTTCTGTAGACCCAGTCAGACCACCCAGGTATACAAAATGTCAAATAAAAAAATAAAATAAATTTCAGAGAGTAGCTATGGATATCCCAAGTTCCACAGGGAAAAATTATATCCCAGTGGTAATACATTATGCTACCAGATACCCTGAGGCATTGGCTCTGTCCTCCATTGAGGCAAAAAAGATGGCAGTGGGGTGTCTTACTGGGCAAACGCTTGTTAGAAATTTTCAGCAGGGTAGGTTTTCCAAAAGAAATACTGACTGCCAGTGGTGCCAATTTCATGTCAGACCTGCTGGCTTGTCTGTGGAAACACTGTGGTGTGAAGCACCTAAAGATCACCGCCTACCATCACCAGATTAATGGTCTTATTGAAAGATTAAACTCTACACTCAAGTCCATGCTATGGGCATTTGCAGACCAGTTCAAGAGGGAGTGTGACAAATATTTGCCCCATCTGTTTTTTGCTTACAGAGAGGTTCCCAAGGAATCCACAGGTTTTTCACCCTATGAGTTGTTGTATGCGCATAGGGTGAGGGGACTTCTACATTTGATTCGAGACGAGTGGGAGGGTGAGTGTGAATCCCACAAGGAGTCTGTTGTGGCATATGTCCTAAACCTCAGGACAAGGCTTAGGAAACTCATGGGCTTTGCCCAGGAGAAACTGGCAGAAGCCGAACAATAGGAAAATGGTCTGGTATGACAGGAATGCTCGAGCTAGCGAGTATGCTGTAAGGCAGCAGGTAATGGTTCTTATTGCTGCCAGACACAACAAGCTGCAGGCACCTTGGGAGGGACCCTACAAAATGGCAAGGAAGGTCAGTGATATTAACTACATGGTAGAACTGTTAGGCAGGAGGCAGGGGCAAAAATTGTACCACGTTAACATAATGAAACCTTCCCATGATAGGGAGGCCCTTGTGCTGAGTATTTACAATGGATGGCAGTAGGAGTCTGAGGGGATCTGGTGAAAGATCTCTTCAGTGAGACTTGAACTGACACCTCAGTGGAAGGGGTAGCAATGTCCCAGCAGCTATCCCCTACCCAGGTTTGAGAAATCTGAATAGTGTTACAGGGGTTTGGGGGCATGTTCACTATGAAACCAGGGTGCACCTACCTGGTGCAGCACCATGTGGATATAGGATCCCAAAAGCCTATTAGGCAGGCCCCTTACAGGGTGCCTGAGAGAGTCAAACAGACTCTGAGGGAGGAGATACAGTAAATGTTGGAACTAGGGGTAATTTAGGAATCCAGAAGTCCCTGGGCCTCCCCAGTGGTGCTGGTACCAAAGAAGGATGGCAGCACCAGGTTCTGTGTGGACTACAGGAAATTAAAAAGTCACACACCGTCAGATGCTTACCTCATGCCTAGGAGAGATGAAGCCCTAGAGCAGATGGGTGGGGCTAAGTATCTTACCACTATTGATCTTACCAATGGTTACTAGCAGGTGCCCTTGACTCCCAGTGCTAGACAGGGATCAGCCTTTGTGACTCCCTTTGGCTTACATGAGTTCACGAAGATGCCCTTTAGGATGAAAAATGCCCCAGTAACTTCCCGGAGACAGGTAGATCGTATCCTAGCAGGAGATTTTGCCCTTGCTTACCTTAGATGATATTGTCATCTGCAGCCATTCCTGGCAAGAGAACCTTCAGCATAACAGGGAGGTGCTGGGCAGACTACAGAGGGCAGGGTTGACCATTAAGCCCACCAAATGTCAGGTGGGTAAGGCAGGGGTCTCCTACCTGGGATGTAGAATAGGGAGTGGTAAGATCAAGCCAGATCTGCCAAAGTGGAAGCCATTCAGGCATGGCCTGCCCCTGTTACCAAAAAGCAGATGAGGGCATTCTTAGGGACAACAGGATACTACAGAAAGTTTCTCCCCAATTAGAGTACCATAGTTGCTCCCCTCACAGACCTGACAAGAAAAAACAAGCCAGATAAGGTAGTGTGGACTCCAACATGTGAGCAGGCATTCCAGAAGCTTAAAGGAGCTTTGGGAGGATCCCCCTGTGTTAGGCAGTTCAGATTACAGCAAAGAATTTGTTGTGCAGGTAGATGTTTCAAACCATGGGGTGGGGGCTGTACTTAGCCAGGTTTCCTCAGAGGGATAAGAGCACCCAGTGGTATATCTCAGCCGTAGACTCCAACCCAGGGAGGAATGCTATGCAGCTGTATAAAAGGAATGCCTAGCCATAGTGTGGGCACTGCAGAAACTTCAGCCTTATCTGTATGGAAGAAAATTCACTGTAGTTACAGACCACAATCCCTTAATATGGTGGCTACATCGAGCCAGTCATCAAAATGCCAAGCTTCTAAGGTGGAGCCTAGGGTTGCAAACATATGTGACAGTGCAGCACTGTAGTGGGGTCAGCAATACCAAGGCAGTTGGAATCTCAAGACAGGGAATGAGGTAAGGTATTCCCAGATAGGCTCAACTCTCTCTAGCAACATTTCTCAAGGGACACTCAAAAAACCAGCTTGAGTTTTCGGGGGGGGGGGGGTGACAAACCGAAATGCTGCCAGCCCAGCTAGCAGGAACTTCATAACTAATTCTATGTCATTTGTGAATATTAATATGATTTTTTATAGAAATGTAACAGAAGGAAATACTGCCAGCCCAGCTATCTGGAATTTTGCAAATAATCATATGCCATTTGTGAATATCAACATGATTCATATGCTTGTCTTGCAAATGAATGAGAACTATATGTTATGTGTATATTAAACTACTGGTACAGAAGTGTGTGTTGAACAGGGTTTGTACAGTACTGAGCTTCAAGGATGTGTCCTCAATCTACCCTACTGGAAAAGAACAGAACTGTATATAAACAATATGCCTGTGCAAATGTGTGTTTTAATAGCAGAAACTGGAACATACAGAGTTAACCTGCAAAAGTTCAAGAAAATAAGTTGAAATTAGACTGTTTTATGATTGTGCTATAAAAGTTAGTTTCATTGCAGCAAGGAGACAGGATGTCTAGAACTAGGGTGCCTTCTACATTGTTTTGAAAGTATTTTATTGTTTTATGACTTTCAGTTCTAAGCAAACATCTGAGAGATATGTATTTTTAACACAGAGATGTGAAATTCTGTTAGTTTCTGGTTTAGCTTGGAAACTTAAGTCAGGTGACAAAAAGTTGATGTCATCCAAGCTAACCCAGCAGTAATATTTGATATTAATTTAAGAACTCTTTGCCAGAGAGAGACTGTGCATTTTGTATTTTGTCTTGGACCTAGCAAGAACATCCAATCATCATCAACATCTGCACTTGCTCTGCAAGTAAGATTAAGGTATAATATCTCTTTTAAATATAGATAAGAATATGGTAAAGATTAGTTTAGATGTTTTCTGCATTTGTTCGAGACTGTCCTACATTGTTGTTTTAAATATTTCCTGTGATTTTGATCTCTGATCAAAGGGACCTAAACCTTGTCATCACAATAAACAGGACACGCTGGAGGGATAGATTCCTGTCCCAGAGACTTCCTATACTCTGGAACAAGCTACTCATCTATGTCAAGCAAAGTTCTTCATTAGCACTCTTCAAGAAAAATCTTGATGAGTGGATGGGAAACAGGAAATACACCCCGGGGATCACTTCTGTGTCTCTGCTGGACAGTGGCACAGGAAAATAACTTTCTTGGGTGGTGTAAGCTATGGAACCTTGCTGGCTAGGCTTATGTAGGCCCTTGGGCCGATAGCCTAGTACCTACCTGTGAAGCTACTGTGTTGTTTACTGAGTATTGTCTTGTTCTTTTATTTATTATTAAATATATTTAAACCTATCTTTGTGGCTGATATTTATAAGACATATTTAAGCTCTTAAGAGTACCTGCATATCTATTTGTTGACACTGTACAGGCCACTCCAATAGCCTTGCTTGGTCAGACTACCATTTGGGTTAATAGTAACATTACACAGTAGGACTGGACACTCTTTGTAAGGGACTTACATTAGTAGCTGATAAGTAGGGGTTCTGGTGGCAGTGATAACTACCTTATAGTTTGTGATAACTACCTTATAGCCTGGGCAAAAGGGGGCATAGCTAATAAACCCGTGCCAGCCTTCCCCAGGTGTGTGTGTGTGTGTGTGTGTGTGTGTGTGTGTGTGTGTGTGTGTGTGTGTGTGTGTGTGTGTGTGTGTGTGTAAAACAAGTCTCAAAGTGTGTGAGTGTCAACTACTTGGGCATGGACATGAAGCACTGGTTGGACAGAGAGAGTGCTGGAGGACTTGGCTTGGAAACCTGGCTAAGGACTCAACTCTGTAGCTGTGCCCCTTCCCCAGGTGTGTGTGTGTGTGTGTGTGTGTGTGTGTGTGTGTGTGTGTGTGTGTGTGTGTGTGTGTGTGTGTGTGTGTGTGTAAAACAAGTCTCAAAGTGTGTGAGTGTCAACTACTTGGGCACGGACACGAAGCACTGTTTGGACAGAGAGAGTGCTGGAGGACTTGGCTTGGAAACCTGGCTAAGGACTCAACTCTGTAGCTGTGCCAGTGGGGAGTCTTATTGGTGATCTGGAGAAAGAGGGAGAAACCAGCCCCAGACTGACTTTAAGGGAAATTGCACTTTACTGTGTGTGTACTTGTCACCTGCTCAATATGTACTTCCCTTACTGTTGCCAGTGGTGAGGATTGAGGCTCCTTGATTACTGGGCCAGTGCTGGGACATCACACTAACAAACAATATATACATAAAAAATCTAACAAACCAATAAACCTCTCTCTCTTTATATATCTTATATATTTGTAGTTATTATATTATATATAAAACGAGAGACAGTTTCATAAGTGGAATACTAAAGGGAGGTGAGGGTTAAAGTAGAAGTCATGGCGATCTGGGCAGTAATAGCTAGTGCATAGGTCTCAACCTCTCATCACAAAAACTCTGGACAAAGTCCCAATCATAGGTACACATTTTAAATATTGCTCTTGTAAACTTAGACAATTGCCAGAGTAAAAGGTCTTGTGTTATCTTGCATTTTCTGAAGGATATGAAGTCTGAAACTCAAATGCCTGTCATTATTTACTGAATTCAGTTCTCACTGATTTGCCACAAAAATCCAGAAAATCACAAATTTTATGAGGAACAGACCAAAAATATGAAGCAAAAATCTGGACATTCTGTGAAAATCTGGACAGGTGATAGGTATGTAGCTAGGTTAGAAAAAACTAATTGTGTAAGATGAAAGAGAGGACTAGATTATACACAGTGGCTTTAGAGCACTAATTGTGTGCTGGGTTGAATCACAGTTTAGGATGAGTGAGTTAATCAGGTAGATCAGACATGTGGGAGGTAAAGGTACTATGCAGTTGGTCATATTAATTTAGGTGATATGTCTTTTAGATGGGCATTTGCATTTAAAATGTTTTAGTAAGTATTATTTGAAATGTGGCCTGAGCAAGGTGTAGTATGTAAACCACTGGAACACAAGAACTGCTGGTCTAGACCGAAATGCTTTAATGAAACAATATTAAAAACACTTCTGCCTACAGGCTTCTTTCAGGCTTAGTACAGAAAACTCTGTGTCAAAAAAATCCTTTACATAATGATGTAATAACTAATTAAACATGCTTTTGAAGCTCAATGAGCAAGGGTTTTAAAAACACACTACTATTCAAGCCTGGCCACAGATGTACAGCTAGGTGTAAAATCCAATAAAAGTCATCTAATTCAGTGTGGTGTACAATGTTTCCACCACAAATTGAGCAATTAATTACAAATATGATTAAAAACACATGATCACAACCTTTAGCATTTTGATGTCTAAATGAGCACTAGTAATAACCTCTCTTTTTGTGTCAGATAGGTGTTATTTTTGGTTTGTTTTACCCACATAGAATGCAAGGCATTTTTGATATAATGCAAGGTATACAATATTACTGGTATTGCAATTACCATACTCATATAACTTAAACACAGCTGACATAACAGGATGCTTAAAAAAAGTTACAACTTAAAACATTCCAGCAATACCTACACCTACCGCATTTAAAAGTACCCTTCTTAAAATTAACCAGCTTATTAACCATTCATTGTTCTTTATAACAGAGCTTATTTTTCAAATTCTGACATCTCTTATGACCAAAAGCAGGCGTGTCAGAAAGAACTTGATTAAATTCAGGAACTTCTCTTAATATATGCCAGTATTTCTTGATAATGCTTTTAACTTCATTAGTGTTGGCATTATAAGTAAGCATGCATCTAACATTAGAAGGTCTGGTAACTAAATCTGTATTTGCAGTATCAGCTTTAGCAAATATGGGCCTAGTTTTAGTATGTATTGATGAAATAAAGAAGTTATGTACTTACCATAACATTCCATGTGAATTGTTCATCTCGCCTTCATTCTTTACTGATGGGTTCGGAGCCGATCCCTCGGCTCCGAGTCGGCCTATTGCAAAGCTAGAGGTTTCCAAATAGCTCAAGGCCAAGTCCCTATCCCATGATGCACCTAGAGTTACCTTAGAACTTGTTTGCTGCGTAAAATAATACCATATGTCATTCTGTAACTCCATAAGAGAGAAAGTATAGAAGGGCTGAGTGACCAGGAAGGATCTAGTATCTCGATCTTTTGTAAGCCTAGGAGGGGGTAGGAGGGAGGTCGTAAGAATGAAGGTGAGATGAACAACTCACATGGAACGTTATGGTAAGTACATAACTTCTTTAGGCAAAGTTGTTCTATCTCGCCGTTCATTCTTTACTGATGGGTAGCGTCCCAAGCACCATCAACCTTGGGTGGCTCACGGGAGTATATTTCTCAGGACCATGGATCCAAAGGAGGCCCTGTCAACTTTGTAATGAGTGAGAAAGGTATGAGGTTTTGACCAAGTGGCTACTGCGCAAATATTATCAATAGGAAGTCTGGCCAAAAAGGCGGAGAATGTAGAAACTGCTCTGGTTCAGTGAGCTTTAATTTTATGCTGTAATGGCATATTTGCAGCTGAATAAGCAAATGTGATACAATCATATAGCCATTTAGACAGAGTTGTTTTAGCCACTGGCATACCCTTCCTGGAATCTGAGAATGAAACAAAAAGCTGGTCTGATTTCCTGAAATCTTTTGTTCTATTCAAATAAAATCTGAGCTGTTTGTGAACATCAAGTTTCTGCAGCATATACTCTAGATTGTTGGAATGGTTGGGGAAGAAAACTGGCAAATCAATAATTTGGTTGAGATTAGTTTTGGCGCAAACTTTGGGCAAGAAAGAAGGGTTTGTTCGAACTGAGACTCTGTCAGCATGAAAAATCAAATAAGGAGGCTTGATGGACAAGGCCTGAAGCTCTGACACTCTGCGGGCAGAAGTAATAGCCACTAAAAAGATGGTTTTCCATGACAAGAATTTGAGGTCACATGAGGAAGCTGGTTCAAATGGCGGAAGAATTATGCGGGAAAGCATAAAATTTAGATTCCATGGAGAACAGGGAGATTTCACAGGTTGTCTAATATGAAAGGTTCCTTTAATAAGGGCTCTGGATAATTTGTGTGACATAATATTCAATCCTTCAAATCCCAGATGGAAGTTAGAAATGGCAGCAAGTTGAACACGGACTGTTGCTGCTGCAGCTCCTTTATTGAATATCATGGTTAAAAATTCTAGAATAGAGGCCATAGGGGCTTGGTAAGAATCAATATTGTTTTTAGAGGCCCATATATAAAATTCCTTCCATTTGCTGAGGTATAGCTTCCTCGTAGAGGATTTATGAGAGGATAGGATAATTTGCTTCATCTCATTGGAAAGGTTGTGGAACCTGGCTATGATGGGAATTGGAGCAGCCAAGTTGTCAGCGTCAGGGACTGCAGAGAGAGATGAAGTTCCCCCGACGAGTGCATCAGAAGATCCGTAACTGGGTCCAGAATCCAGGGGTCCTCCAAAAGATGAAGTCGAAGGAAGGGGAACCAAATCTGATGAGGTCAATGAGGAGCTATTAGAATAATGGTCCTTCCCAGGGCTTTTGCCTTCTGTAACACCTTGAGTATCATTGGCATTGGTGGGAATGCATAAAGGAGACCCGGGGGCCAATCGTGAACGAGTGCATCCCTTGGGGCTTCTCCCGGGGGAGGAATCAGGGCAAAGTAGCTTCTGCATTTCGTGTTCATGTGACTGGAAAAAAGATCCCAGCAAGGCTGGCCCCACCTGCAGAAGAGACTGTCCGCTATTTCTGTCTTGAGGGACCACTCGTGGGGCAACAAAATTGCTCTGCTCAGCTTGTCTGCTATCACATTGGATTTCCCCGGGATGTGCATTGCTAAAAAGCGCTGGGTGGAAATAGCCTACTGCCATATGCTAAGGGCCTCGCAACAAAGGGGGTATGATCTGGTTCCTCCTTGTTTGTTCAAATACCAGACCACTGACATTTTGTCCATCTAAATCGCAATTGTACCCAGAGGAAGAGAGTCCTGAAAGTACTGCAACGCCAAAAGTACTGCTCTCATCTCTAGGACATAGATATGTAGATGAGTCTCTTGATCGGTCTGTGTGCCTTGGGCTGTCTTTCACTGAAAATGCTCCCACCCACCCTATCAGGGAAGCATCCGTGGTCACTGTGACCGCTGGAGGGGGTAACACAAATGGGCATCCCATCACAACGTGAAGTGAGGTTAACCACCACTGAAGATCCTTTTTGCAGGAATTTGTGATCATTATCATGTGAGTCATGGGAAGTTCTTGGTAAGACCATTGAGTGAACAACAACCATTGTAGTATCCGCATGTGCATACGAGCCAGTGGTATGGCTAGGATTGCTGCTGCCATCATCCCTAAAAATTTCAGAACTTCTGATGCTGGTGCTTTGTTTTTGGATATTAACTTGCGGACATGCTGAGGTAGAAGTAAGACCCTTTCTACTGGAAGCCTTAGCGTGGTGGTGGTAGTCTCCAGTTCTGCTCCGATAAAGACGATATGCTGTGATGATGACAAGGCATATTTTTCTGAGTTTATTGTAATGCCCAGCTGATTGCATAGTGGACTCCCTGGCCTGAATAAGCTGATGCCTGGTGGTGGCAGTAAGGAGCCAATTGTCTAGGTACAGAAACACCTGGAATCCTAAACGTCTCAGGTGAGCCGTGACCACTGCCATGCATTTGGTGAAAACTCTGGGGGCTGTAGTCAGACCAAAGGGCAGGGCTCGAAACTGCTAATGACTGGCTCCCAGTCAGAAGTGCACATGATCCCTGGATGGCCTGGCCATTTTTATGTGGTAGTACATATCCTGGAGATCTATCGGGCACATCCAATTGTTTTTCCCTAGGAAGGGAAGTATCGACTGAAGAGTGGCCATCCGAAACTTCTCTTTCTTTACAGATTTGTTTAGTCTGCTGAGGTCCAACATAGGTCTCCAGTCCATTCTTTTTTGGAACTAAAAAGAATCTTGAGTAAGTTTCGGATCCTGTCTGGTCTGCTGGGACTGGATGGATGACTCTTTTTCTTAGCAACGTCTGGACCTCTACTGTTGCTTGTTCCCTGTAACTGGGTGGAACATCCAGGATTTTCCTTGTCTGTGGAGGGGGTGTGGCGAATCGGATGAAGTATCCTCTGGGAATAAGAAGTTATGTACTCACCATAACGTTCCATGTGAGTTGTTCCATCTCGCCTTCATTCTTTACTGATGGGTTTGGAGCCGATACAGCCGTTGGCAAAGCTCAAGGTTTACCAGTAGCTAGAGACCAAGCCACTTATCCCATGATGCACTGCTGGAATTATCTCAGATCTTATTTGCTGCATGTACTATATCCATGTAAGAGAACTACCCTCCCACAGAGAGGAAGAAGAACTGAGTAACCAGGATGAGACCAGCCTCTAGGTCAACTATCAGCCAGGTGGAGGATGGAGGGAGGGATGCAAGAATGAAGGCGAGATGGAACAACTCACATGGAATGTTATGGTGAGTACATAACTTCTTAATGTGAAGTTGTTCAATTGCGCCATTCATTCTTTACTGATGGGTAGCATCCCTAGTATCCTCAATCTCGGGTGGCTCACAGGAGTACATTCTTCAGGACCGTAGACCCAAAGGAAGCCCTGTCCCTGGAGGCCTTATCAACTTTGTAATGAGTGATAAAGGTATGAGGTTAAGACCAAGTGACTGCAGCACAAATGTTATCAAGGGGCAATTTGGCTTGGAATGCAGAAGATGTAGAAACTGCTCTGGGCATATTAGCAGCTGAATAAACAAAGGTAATACAATCAGATAGCCATTTAGAAAGCATTGTTTTAGCCACTGGTCTACCTTTTCTGGCTTCAGAGAAATACACAAACAGCTGGTCTGATTTTCTAACATCTTTTGTTCTGTCCAAATAATATATGAGCGGTCTGTGAACGTCAAGTTTGTGCGGCATATACTCAAGTTTACTGAAATGGTTAGGGAAGAAGACTGGTAACTCAATGACTTAGTTGATATTAGATTCTGAACAAACTCTGGGCAAAAAGAAGGGGTTTGTCCTAAGAGATACTCTATCAGCATGGAAAATAAAATAAGGAGGGCTGATAGATAAGGCCTGAAGTTCTGACACTCTGTGGGAAGAAGTAATAGCCACCAGAAATATGGTTTTCCATGATAAAAATCTGAGAGCACAAGATGATGCTGGTTCAAACAGGGGAAGAATTATACGAGATAGCATAAAGTTTAGATTCCAAGGAGAATAAGGAGTTTTCACTGGAGGCCTTATGTGAAAGTTTCCTTTGAGAAAGGCCTTGGACAACTTGTGGGACATTATGTTTAGCCCATCAACTCCGAGATAAAAGTTAGATATAGCAGCCAACTGGACTTGAACTGTAGTGGCTGCAGCTCCTTTATTAAAGATCATAGTCAAGAATTCTAATATGGACATCAAGGGGGCTTGATAAGGATCAATGTTCTGCTTAGAGGCCCATATGGAAAATCTCTTCCACTTACTAAGATATAATCTTCTGGTGGATGGCTTATGGGAAGACAAAAGGATCTGCCTTGTCTCATTAGAAAGGTTATGAAGCCTGGCTATGAGGGGAACTGGAGCAGCCAAGCTGTTAGCTTTAGTGACTGCAAGGAAGGATGGAGGTCCCCCAACGAATGTGTAGGAAGGTCCAGAACCGGGTCCAGAATCCATGGATCCTCCAAGAGATGATGATGAAGAAATGGGAACCAAATCTGCTGACGCCAATGAGGGGCTATAAGAATGATAATCCTTCCCAGCGACTTTGCTTTCTGTAGAAGTCTGGGTATTAGCAGGATTGCAGGAAATGCATAGAGGAGACCCGGGGGCCAATTGTGTATGAGTGCATCTCTCGGGGGTTCTCCCAGAGGGGGAATCAGGGCAAAGTAGCTTCTGCATTTCATGTTGATGTGACTGGCAAAAAGATTGCAGCAAGGCTGGCCCCATATGCAGAAAATCCTGCCCGCAATCTCTTGTTTGAGAGACCACTCGTGCAGCAACAAGATTGCCCTGCTCAGTTTTTCTGCTATCATATTGGATCTCCCCGGGATGTGCGTTACCAACAGAAAGCGCTGGGAGGAGAGGGCTTCTCGACAAAGGGAGCAAGACTTGGTCTCGCCTTGCTTGTTCAAGTACCAGACCACTGACATATTGTCTGTCTGAATCAATCGTCCCTAGAGGAAGAAAGTCCTGGAAGTATTGCAATGCCAGAGGTACTGCTCTCATCTCTAGAACACTGATATGCAGATGTGACTCTTGATCCGTCCATGTGCCTTGGGCAGTCTTTCCCTGAAAATACCCCCCCCCCCCCCATCAGGGAAGCGTCCGTGGTCACAGTGGCTACTAGAGGGGGTAGTACAAAGGGGCGTCTTACGGTTATATGAAGAGACGTCACCCACCACTGGAGATCTCTCTTGCAAGAGTTTGTAATTAAAATCATGTGATTCATTGGAAGTTCCTGATAAGACCATTGAGTGAACAGCAGCCATTGAAGAATCCACATATGCATTCTAGCTAATGGTATGGCCAAGATCGCTGCAGCCATCAAACCCAATACTTTTACAACTTCTGCGGCTGGTGCTCTGTCCTTCGACACCAATGCGCTGACATGCTGGCGAAGAAGAAAGACCCTTTTGATTGGTAGTCGTAGAGTGGTGGTTGAAGTGTCTACCTCTGCCCCTATAAAGATGATATGCTGCGATGTCACCAAGGCAGATTTTTCTGAGTTGACTGTAATGCCTAAGTGATTGCAGAGTGTCAGAGTGAATTCCCTTGCCTGAATCAGTTGATGCCTGGTGGTGGAGGTAAGGAGCCAATCGTCTAGGTACGGAAACAGTTGGAATCCTAAATGCCTCAAGTGAGCCGTGACCGCTGCCATGCATTTGGTGAACACTCTGGGGGCTGTTGTGAGACCAAAGGGCAGGGCTTGAAACTGATAATGATTGGCTCCCTGCCGGAAATGCAGATGATCTCTGGATGGCCTGGCCATTTATATGTGATAGTACGCATCCTTGAGATCTATCGAGCACATCCAATTGTCTTAACCTAAAAAGGGAAGTATAGACTGGAGAGTGACCATCCGGAACTTCTATTTCTTCACAAATTGGTTGAGTCTGCTGAAGCCCAAAATAGGTCTCCAGTCCCCTGTTTTCTTTGGAACCAAAAATAATCTTGAGTAAGTTCCGGATCCTGTTTGGTCTGCTGGGACTGGCTGGATGACTTTTTTCCTAGCAACTTGTGGACCTTTACAGTTGCTTGTTCCCTGTAACTGGGTGGAACCTCCAGGATTCTCCTTGCGGGTGTGGGTGAAGTGGACAACAGAATGAAATACCCTCTGGAAATAATACTTTGTACCCAGCTGTCATTTGTTATATCTTGCTAGGTGTCTGGGTACACAGATAAGCGACCCCCAACTGCCTCCAGAGCAGGATAGTCGGGCCTCCTGTCAGGAGCACTGACAGGGTTGACCAGAGAAGTGATCTCTGTCACCCTGGTGTTGCGGACTCCCTCTGCCCGATGGCAGCGTCTTTTAATATTACCCCCTCCTCTGCCCCTAGAGGGGGGTTCACCACGTGTGTCCTGAAGGGCTCCTTGGGTTTTTCGGAACCACATTTTTTTCCCTTTGACCCCTGGGGTAGGGTCTGGTAGGGGTGGAAAATTGGACCACGACGGCAGACAGAGTCTTTCCATCCTGCTCACACCTGGTTAAAGTTTCCTTAACTTTGGGCCTGAAAAGGGACGATCCATCAAAGGGGGTATTCACGAAGGATGACTTGAAGGGCTCCGCGAAGGAACACAAGCGCATGCAGGAGGTGTCTCCTAAGAGCAATTCCTGTACCCACTGCCCTACATGTTCTATCAGCTGCATTTGAAAAGAGGCGCATAGACGAGTTTATTATGGAATTGAGGGTAGCAAGCTGGGAGGCAACTTTGTCTGTAGCTCCTGCAGCTACTGTACCCTGAAGAGAATCTCCCAGCTCTTTAAGGAGATATCTTTGTAGTCTAGTCTCATAAAGTGGGTTAAATAATTAAGCAAACAAAGTGCAAAAGTCGCTGAACTAAACATGCGCTTCCCATATCAATCCATGATCCTGGAGTCTCTGTTAGGAGGATGGATAGACGTGGAAGTTTCAGACATTTACTTTTTGGTGGCTGCCGCCACCACCATGGCATCAACTGGCACACCTTTAGTTAAGAAGGATTTATCTAGGGAGGCAGATAGGAACTTATTAGGCCTCCTAGGGACAGGCTCCATGGTGTCCAGAGACTACCACGCCCTTCGTGAGGCCAGCTGCATAAACTCATCAAAGGGAAGAGACACCCAAGAGGTGGAGGGCTGAGACCCGAAAACCTTCAGGAGGACCGATTCATCCTCAATAGGGTTGGTGGACCGCCAGTCGCCCCTCTGCCTAAGGATTTACAGTATCACTGCAAAGAGATATCCTCAGAGGGGGACCATGGGGACCCTTCTGATTCATCCAAGTCAGTATCAGATAATGACTCCTGAGGGGAGTCCAAATGTTTCCTCTTACACACTCTCTTCCTGGGAACCTCATCAGTGGGAGCTTCTGGAGAAGTCTCGGAAGAGTATGGGCCACCCAATGGGGCTTCCTGAGGCTCTGGGTCTCTGCACTTAGCTAGGATCTGTAAAGCAGAAGCAGACACAGGCACTTTAGGAGATGAAGAAGCTGGACCTGAAGTTGAGGATGTCTTTGGAGACATAACTCTCCCCATGGCTTTGAAGGCCACGCTACTCCGATGTGAAGGGACCGACGGATCCGAGGATACCCCCGGCACCAGGACAGTGGGCTCCAAGCCCGAGATAGGAGCCGAGCACATCTGAGCTGAAGCCCCGAGAGGCACAGTCAGAACAGACAAGTCAGTTCTACTATCCTCCCCCGACCTGACCAGGGAGTGTCAGCTCCTAGAGTCCTCGATCAGCGCCGAGGACGTCAGAGTGAACGGAGCCGAAGACACTGGAGCAGGCATCGGCTCTGAAGGCTCCACAATCAGCAAGTCCAACTCCTCCAGCACCGAAGGACCCGTATGGCTTGGAGGAGGAAGATATATAGCTGGCATAAGGGTCTTCGGCTCCAAAGCCGCCTGGGTCGGAGTCGATAAATTGACAAAGGCTGGTGCCTGTAGAAGCTTCTGCACCACCAGATCCACATCCAAATCAGATAGGCTAACAGAAGATCGAGATGATCGGACCGATGGTACCTTCTGGGGTAGAGGTGATTTAAGAATTTCGAATACCAGTTCCAAAACTGGGGACCGGCTCTGAAAAGAGAAGATAGTTGGCTCCGAGACCTGTGGAGCCGATGTCACAGACTCTTAAGATTTTTTTTAAATCCACAGAAGTCTTGGAGGACTTTGAGGACTTACTAGATCCATCCTGGTCACTCAAAGCCTCCTGGAAGGAAGGTTTCAACAAACCCCTGTCAATAAGCTTTCTTTTTCTCTCTTGGAGGACTCTAGAGGAAAAAGAATGACATGTAAAACATGTTTCTTGTAAGTGCAAGGCACCCAAGCAGTAGACACAATTCACATGGCAGTCTGTAACAGACATCTTCTGCCCACATTTAGGGCATTTTTTAAACCCTGACTTAGGGTGCTTGTCCTTGTCATCAGTCATGACAGAATACTGGACACACCCAACAGCAACAATATGAATTAGCCCTCTAATAAAAAAACAGGCTAAATATACACTCAAACACACAAGCTCTTAAACTAAGGCTAACAATAAGCAGAAATATAAATAAGCCTTCTAATAAAAACAGGCTAAATACAATCACACAAGCCTTTAAGAAGCCTAGAAATTTACACACACACACACACACACACACACACACACACACACACACACACACACACACACACACACCTTTTCTATCAGATATATCAAGGAAGAATACTAATATTTTAATCTAAAGCTGTGACAAAGGTCACTAAGTAAGCACACAATACTATTAACAAGCAAAAAGAGACAGAAAGTCACTTATTAAACTACTATCAAGTCAGAAATCTACATAGGCCTAATAAAAAAAAGAGGCCAAATAACTAAATAATAAAAGACACACAAGGGAAAGGGAAACTACAGTATGAAGCTGTAAGAGCTTTACTAACTAACTATAATATTCTAGAAATATGAAAAATATTTTGAAATATAAGAAAAATAAGGCTTTTACTGGCTCAAGCTAGTAGAGCCTCCGATCAGTTGCAGCGGCAAACTAGATCTGAGGTAACTCTAGGTGCATCATGGGATAGGGACTTGGCCTAGAGCTATTTGGAAACCTTGAGCTTTGCAATAGGCCGACTCAGAGCCGAGGGATCAACTCTGAACCCATCAGTAAAGAATGAATGGCGAGATAGAACAACTTCACATAACATCTTTATAAGCATTCTTTAAATCAGTATTCTTGTCCTTAAAGTCAGAAAAAGCATCATTAAGCTGCATGGTCATACTCTCATCAGTGGTATTCAGCCTGGCAACTCTAGTAAATTGATTCTTAATATTTTTAACATGTACTGAGGGTGCATGCTGTTCCTATGCATACATGAATTCCTTTTAGCTGGTTTCTTGTAAGGTTTGGTGCCAAGTAGTCCTGTTATGTCCTTAAAGACAGTAATATCTACAAAGTCAATAAAATATGTATTTACATTGCTCTTAAATCTTGAAAACAAAGTTGTGCCAGTTAGGTACTCAGTAAAATCATTAAAACTAGTAGCATCACCTTCCCAAATGAAAACAAATCCTCAACAAATCGACGATAAAATAAAACCTTGTCTAGAAACATGTTATTGCTTAAAAAAATATGTTGTTTCTCATATATATACACATATATATATATATATATATATATATATATATATATATATATACATACATACATACACTCATTACAATGTTAGCATAGCTCTTGGCTGTATGCATGCCCATTGCTACACCATGTTTTTGCCAAAAAAAAGTGTTAAAGAAACATAAAAACATTGTTAGACAAAACACTTGAGAGCAGTTTACAAAGAACATTTACATAGGATTGTGCATATTCAGTACATTCTAATAAGTATTCTTTTATATAAGGAAATGCCCACATCAATTGGTATGTTTATGAATAAGGAATCAACATCCAAAGTTGCAAATATGCAATTAGTTAAATTCTTATCTTTTGACCGTTCATACAATTCCTTTAAGAAGTCTGCAGTGTCTTTCAAAATAGTACCAGTATATTCCAAACCTGTCAAACAGAATATCAAGATATTTTGGTAGTGGTTCAGTTACCCAACCATTAGATGAAACAAAGGGTCTGAGGGGAGGGGTAGTCAAGGATTTATGAACTTTTGGTATGCCATAGATAAACGGTTTAATGGGGTCAGAAACTTTAAAATAATTATATAATTCTTCAGTAATACGATTTAAAATAAACATACATATAACATCAGACACGTCAAATAATATTGTTACACTCTGATTTAATTATCTCACAGTCTTGAGTTATTTAAAAGTTTCAACATGGCTTGTCTGTAGTACAAGTAGTCTAGAACCACTCCACCGCCTCCTTTGTCTGCATTCTTAATAACAATGTTATGGCTGTTTATTAAAAAAATTAATGTAGCTGCTCATTCCCGTTAAAGTTAAAATACTTATGATTAGTCATAGCCTTACCATTATATAGATCATAAATTTCCCCCTCAACTGCTCTTTCAAAAACTTAGATGGTATGATTACATCCTGGAATAAATGTACTAGAGCGTTTACATATATTAACAGCATTAAAATCTCTAGCACCATATAAGACTTTAAGATTAAGAGTGCTAGTAAAATAACACAGTTCAGCAACAGTCTTTGCAACATCCTCCAAACATGAAGGAAAAAAATGTAAGCCTTTATTTAAAACTGCAGTCTTGTGGTTAGTTAAACTGTAAGAAGCTGTTAATATATGACCTCAACTCCAGCAGAGAATGGAAGGTTGTTTTTGAAATCAACTTACTTACAAAAGTGCTAGGCCTTGATCTAAGTTAGAAGCTTTGGTTCCTGTGATGATGCTCCAGCCTACATCTAATGCTGTTCAGAGTACGCTCCCACCAGTCCCTGAGTGAGGACCTCTTGACCACCTCCTTCTCCTACACTGCCATGAAGTATGCCAACATCCCCTTTGAATGTTAACAACTGGCACAGCTGAATTTCTGGTACAGTTTGCAATGCCTGGCACTGTACTTCTCTTCTACACAACACAGTTTGGCTTCTGACAGGAAATAAGGAAACATGCTATACAGATCAGTAAGGCACATTCACTGACAACAGCTAGGACAATGATATGAATTGCCCAAGCATTAAAAAGAGCGGGTGAGTTTTGAGGATGAGCAGACATATATATCCAGCATGTGATGTCATGGCATGTATCACAAAGGATATGTATATGTCTCTATGTGCAGGATCCTCCAAAAATGTACCAACTTCTAATTGGGAGAAAGGGAAACCCAATTAAGGAAACATCAAGAAGGTTCCATAATATCTGGTACTTACAATCTTGCTGTAACATGATACGTCCTAAGATGTTACAATCCTGCTAACCAATGGATCCTTTTACACTAACCTAAATGATGGATCACACGATTCCTGTTGCTGTTTGATCATTTCACTGAATACCAGGTGCACTGTTCTACTATCCTGACTGTGACCAGTTCTACAAATGCACCATTTTAAAATGAATTAAATTAATTAAGCTTTTACTTCTTGTGAGCATCTCTGACTCCAAACATCAGATTAGCTGTTACCCATGTAGTTCATTACCCCTCTACAATTGTCGACCTTGCTCACCATAACCCACTATGGAGAAATCTTTTCTTTCTGGAGAGGGGGATGTTTTTTGTACTTATTCCTTTGTACCTTCCCATACAACACTATGATTTGGGTTCCCATGATCCAGGCAGCTGCCATAAAGCATAAATGTGTACATTTTGTGGTAGGCATCCTTGTTCTGTCATCCACATCTGGAAAGATAAGATGCAAGCTGAGACTCCCAAATATACAGTCAGTTGTGCCAGTGCATGGACCTACGCATAAAACATTTGACTTCAACCAAAGGGTACACGTGTGGTCAAATGTTGCCAAACATTCCCAGGCTAAGCCAGCAGAGTACTCACAGGATCATAAGTTCATTGGCCACCCCTCTGGGACATGGGTTGCCCATCTCACTGGCAGCTCAAGTGGAATTACCTCTCCTGTGCCAGCAGTTTGTTCAGATACAAGACTGACTACAACTGTGTACTTACATACTGCCTTTAATTAACATTGCTGTCTAAATTTGCAATGTGTTGTAAGCACTGCTGATTATAAAGTTTGAAACTACTCTTTTGTTATAATGCCATCCAAGATGGTTCCACAAGTCGTCTAGAGATAATATGTCAGTCTGGTTAAGATACATCCCAACAAAACTTGTCAAAAGTGCTGCTCATTTTACTCTTGGCTATACCTCGTTGGCTAAGGTAAAACTGTCATCTCAGGGGAAAAAAAAACTTTAAAAATACAATAATTACATATAATTTTGTTTAATTCCATATACAATGCATGCAATCTTATTTTTAAACAAGAAACATATTTATTAAATTATCACTTATGACATAGGCAATCATACATTTATATAAATGAAAACAAGCCATACTGACATAATCATAGTTGCAAATATTGTATATTACAAACCATATTGACATAATTTTAGTTGCAAGCATTATGCATCACTTATAATCTACCCAATCACTGTGAGTCAAACATTACATAGCTCATTAAAATCCTGACTTCTTTTAAACCTCATTCCTCCCCTCTATATATTGTTCCCACAATTCCCACTTTTTTCTATGTAACTTGCTCCTACTTTTTTCTAAAGATCCCGATTGTCAGTTGTTTTATCCTTGTTACTGTATTCACAACTTCTAGTACTGCTGGTTTAGACTTTGATTTTCTAGTGATTGCTTTTTTGGCAGCCATCATAATTAGACTCACCAAGGCCTTGCACTGTCTAGGCAATTCCAATTCTGTATCACATCTCAGAAAAATCATTTCCCTAGATGCACCAATTTGCTCACACAGTATCTATGATAGAGTGGTCTGCAAGGAATTTTTAAAGTCTGTCAACTCATTACACTCCCAGAAAATATGTTCCCAATTACCTTTTTCTTCCCCATCACACCTCTAACATTTCCTGCCTACCTGAGGAAAATTCCTCTGGAGTCTGCTTGGGGTATAAAAATATCTATGTAAACATTTCCAAGCAAAAATCCTAAATCTTTTAGATTTTGTTGCATACTTGGGAGACATACATATATCCCTCCATTGTTTCTCTGTGAATTGTTTATCCGAACTCTCTTCCCAATCCTTTCTAACATCCTCTGATTTATTCTTATAGTTATCATGCAATATTGTATATGCTTTACTAATTATTCCTTTTTCAGCAGCAGCTTCTGTTCTAGATTCTACTAAAAACTCTACAAGTGCTGGTCTTTCATTTACAACCCCCTATTTCTTTCTCTTTGCCTATACTCTGATATCAGTCCTTGATAGGGAAAGCAATCTCTAACCAGAATGTCCAAATAAATTCTTGGAGCCTTTCCATTTTATTACTGTTCCCTCTCTACTTATTTGCTCCTAATACCCTGGTTCCTTTGCTGGTTTTGTTCAATAAATTCCAGCCCCCTCTTGTCTATTGACTGTATCTCTAATTGCACTCATCCCTACAGGCAGAATCTCTTTCCTTCATTCCTGTGTTGGCTTAGTTCTTAGAATACTTTCTGCTACTTCATGAATATAATATTCTGTATGATTATTGTTATTCTCCTTAACGATCTGCATCCAAACTCCAAGTCTCTCCTTGTTTCTTCAGCTTCCTCTGTTTCAACATCACCCCTTTCCACTTAGTATTAAAGGTTTCTGCTTCTGCTATGTATAGGAGCCTTAACTGTGTAGCTATGAAATACCCCTTCAAACTGGGTAATCCCAATCCACTTTGTTCTACTGGAAGAATCAGTTTATCCCACTTGACTCCTGCCATCTTCCTCTCCCAGATAAAATCCTTCAGCTCTTTCTCTTTATTAATTGCTATCCACAACCTCTCCTCTGGTTGATAAGATTATGCCTGACCTGTGTATAACACCAAAGTGACTAAAACATTTTAACTGCTTGTATCTTACCACACATATCCATATAAAAGAGCTTCCAGTTTCTCAGTTTTTGTATTATCTTTTGTTTAGTCTCTTCCCACATATCCTTAGCTGCCACAACAGATTCATTTTTAATCTATACTCCTAAATACTTCATTTTATCATGTCTGCATAACAACAGGATATTACTGAAGCAATCTATGTGGTGTTGGTACATAATTTACAGCTACTGCCTTTATTTTAGCTTCATTAATTTTGCATTCTGAAAAGATTTGAAACTGTTTCAAAATGTTCCACAACACTGGAATGTCCTTTTCTGGTTTTATCAGGTATAAAAATAATATCATCTGCAAACAGTGCCAGCTTTTCGTCACTAACTTACCAATTATACCCTAGGATTTCTGAGTCCCCTATTTTCTTTGCCAATGGTTCTAAATATAATGCAAAGCGGAAAGAGGATATCCCTGCCTGGTTCTTCTGCTCAAGCAGAAATTATCAGAGAGGAACCCACCCATTCTAATTTTCACCTCTGATCCCTCATATATCCTCCTAATCAACCTTACAATTTTATCAGGGAATGCAAATGCTTCCGTTGCCCTGCTCATAAAGTCCCAGCTTACTTTGTCAAATGCTTTCTCTGAATCAAGTCCCACCAACAACAGTGGTATATTCTTATAATCTGCTTCCCTCTGGATCATTAATGTTAATGTTGCCAAATGTTTGCCTCCTCTCCTCCATATTTATCAGTTTCGGCATCACTTTTGCCATTCTTTTAGCCATTATAGACATAAACACTTTATAATCATGGTTTAGTGTTGAAATGGGCCTGCATGAAGCCAGATCTGAAGTGTCTTTACCCTCTTTAGGTATTACAGCTACCAACCTTTTCTTCCAGGATGTTGGTACTTCTCCTCCTCTTAAAATAGTGTTAAACAAAACTTTCCAGATCTTTATCAGTTTTTCCCCTCCTATCCTCCAAATTTCCACAGGAATATCATCTATTCCTGGGGATTTTCCTGTGGATTGGTAATACATCATCATTTTTATCTCATCTCCTCCTATACTAAGTGTTAGTAATTGAGCCTCATCTACCACTAACCTTGGCATATTTAATTTTTCCATAAACATTTCTATTTGTACTTTTTCTTGATTTCCATATTTCTCTGCTTTATACAGACTTTCGTAGAATTTCCAAAATATTTCTAATACCTCTACAGGACCTCTTGTTATCTTCCTTGATATAGGTTCCCTAAGGTTGGCGACAGCCCTTTCTACTTTCTGTTGCCTGAGTCGCTGTGCTAAAATTTTTCGTGCTCTACTGTTATCATCAAAAAACAGTTGCTTAACAGTAATCTTTCTAAACTCATGCATACTATCGAGCTAATCCCTTATTTTCTGTTTAACATTCTGCAGTTGCTCCTCTTCTTATTCTGTGAGATTCCCCCTATTTTGCAATACTTTAACATTTGTCAGTCTCTTTAAATAACTCTTGTTACTTCTTAACCATCTCTCTCTTTCTTTTATTTTCACCCTATTTTTAAACTCCACTTTTTTATCCCATTCCTAGCTACATTTTTTTCAGAAGAAATTTATATCTTCTCTAATAGCTCCTGAATAATTTCCACTACCCATTCCTTAAATTCCTCACTTTTTAAAAGAGAGGCAGGAAAGCCCCAGTGTATCATTTTTATTTCATTACCATTTCTTTTAGTTATTATTGGCAGATGATCTGAAATAGTTAAATTGTAGCTTGTAGTTATCAGAAAGCACTGTGGTTTTGTGAATAAGCCTATTGCCTGTGTGCCTCTGGTTCGTTAGTTGTTGTTTAACGTACTATGTTCGGGCACTGTGGTAAGGCTTTCTATATGCGCAGAATGCTTGCACTGTAATGCATTTCCAAAATTAATGGCACGTTGTTATATCTTTTAGCATACTGTGCCTTATATAATTGAAATATCACAACTGCGTTTAGATATTAGTATTTAGGTTTTAGAATATTGTTTTTATTTAGGCTGATAGTTCTTCTGAGGTTAACCTTGAAATAAGTGGAGGCTGTATTGTAATTGTTTTACTGTCTTTTTTTTCTCTATTTCAGCCCCAGAACTGCCCTGCTGTATGCAGCAGTTTCTAAAGCCTCTCTGTATCTGCACATCCTCTGAGGAAAAGGGCCAAATGTGTATTTAAACACCTTTTAATGTACAGTGCTATAGTGTACGTTTTATGTTTATATTTCCCTCCTGTTTATAGTATTTTATAATATAATTGCCTATCTGTTTATTACAGAGCACACTCCTGGAATTCTCCCTCCCCTTTCACCAACAGCTTCTTACACCTTTACAACTGTAAGTACTAACCCTCTGTTTTAGCTGCTCTCTGGGAAACTCCCTTCCCTACATTACTGCCCAGTTCCTTGCCTTCCCTTACAATTGGTATTTTTCTTCTAATTTGTGTGTTTAGGGACTGAAGTTACAATTGCAATAGGTTGTGTTTTTACCTTTTACTTACCTGTTTGCAAGTGGATGATAGATTGATTTTCTGGACACGATCGTCTGAGTTCTTCCTGCTCTGTTCCGCCCTCTCTATGCTCAGGCTCCACTTCGCTCCCCTACCTTACCCCCAATTCCCATCAACCCCCACATGCCCTAAATTTATTTTTCAGCAGACTTGTCTCCACCCCCTACTCAACCAATCAATCTACAGCCACAGACACACCTCACAACCATCTCCCTCCTCTACCTTTCTCACCACACCTCCTTTCCCCTTACAGGTATAACCCGCTCCCCTTCCCCTCTCCTTTACTCCTATCTCTTACTGACTATATACTCCTCTCCAATCATAATTACCACAACTTTAATCCCCTCCTCCTCCTACTACTCTAACCATGCTCATTAATCTAATAATAACATTACGTCTTCTTCTACTCCCTACCCTTACATCTTACCATTCCAACATTCATTATCACAAATCAACAGCTACCTCCTCCTGTATCAATAACAGCCATTTAAACACAGCTTCTATTACCATATCTCCATCATTACATAATACGTCTATCTCTCACTTTTTCCATTATAAAATGCTCAGGCAGTCTCTCTCCTCTAGCATTAGACTTAAACATACACTCATTTCAAAAAAAAATTATCCTCCAAATCCTAATTTAGAACATTCCATCCTTCTGCAAGCAGGTGATATACACCCTAACCAAGGGCCAAACCTACCATACCTCACCCCTGCCCAAATAATCCACTTTCCCACCCTACTAATCAACGCTCCCTCAGAGAATGCTCTCATATCTCCCTCCTTTCCTACCCCTCATTTTTCCAAACAATTATTCATAATGGCTATCAACACTCGAAGTCCTCTTAAGAAAATCACTGACCTTCATGCTTGGATCTCTCAACATTCTCCCCACCTACTTGTATTATCAGAAACCTGGCTCAAACCCCATATTCTAAACTCTGATATATTGCCCCCTAGCTACAATATCTATCGACTAGATAGGACCTCTAAAAAGGTGGAGGTATAGCAGTTCTTTACAAACAATTCCTTTCTCTTTCCCCAGTTCCTGTAAACCTACCTGATTTTCATCCAGCAGAAATCCTAATACTAGAGTGCCACCTTAGCAACCACAAAAAGCTTGCCATTGCTGCTGTTTATATTCCTCCTGGCAAGAACATCCATATTCTCTAAAACATACTTTCCTGGGTTTCTCAAAACCTACCCTATGAAACGATTCTGCTAGGAGATGTTAATATAGATAGGAATTCTCTTGTGACCCCCCTCCCCTGCCTAAACCATCAATTTGTTTGGTTTCACCAACTTATCTCCACCCCTACAAGACTAACCAAATACTCCAAACAAGGCACAACAATTGACTGTATCCTGTGCAATAACCCCCAAATTTATCACAACCCCACACCACTTCCTGATGCCCTAAGTGACCACTTACTCATCAGTATACAGAGATACTCACCCCAACAACAAAAACCACATATGTACAAAATATGCAGAAAATTCAAAGATGTCAACCCCTCCACTCTCAATGACAGTCTTTCTGCCACTAACTGGTCTTTCTTACACTCTCTTTCTCTTGATGATGCAGTACTAGAAATTAACCATATTTTCCTAAGCACCCTAGACTCAACAGCCCCCTCCACGTAAAATAAGAATAAAATGCAATTATGCCACCTGGCTCAGTAATGACACTCATAAACTAATACACGAAAGAGACAACACTTGGAAAACTTGGCAAAAAATGTAAAACCCCCACCCATCTATTTAAAGAACTTATAAGCCATACCAAAAAACAAATATACAGTGATAAAAAGACCTTCTATGCTAAGACACAAACCACTGCTCAATTGAACCCCAAAAACTTCTGGACAAGTATTAACTCTATCCTCCACCATGGTAAACCTCAAACTCCTAATCCCTACCCTAACTTCACTGACCAAGAGCCCACCTCTCTCCTCAACCAGTTTTTTATAGACTATATCATAAAATTGACTAATAAAAGCCAGAATCCCCCCAAAAGTCATTACCCCAATCTGTAAACAACAACACAAGGTTCTCTCTCAACCCTATTTCCACTTCCTACATAAAGTCTCTACTTCTCAAACTTAAACCCTGTTCTCCCTCTGCCAACAAGCTACCTCCTCATTTCGTCATACTTGCAGCAAACTCCATTGCCTATCTGGTCTCTATTCTTATTAATCAATCTATTAAAGAAGCTACTGATCCCAAAATCTGGAAATCCTTCTACAATTCCCCTTCACAAAGGTGCCAACTCCAATGATCCCTCTAATTACAGGCCTATTACTATACTTTCCCCACTATTCAAGATTCTAGAAAAATGCATCTACAACCAAATACTTAACTTCCTACTCCAAAACAACTTCCTCACCCCTACCCAGCATGGCTTTCATCCTCATCACAGCACCTCTTACAGCCCTTCTATCCTTCTCCCACACAATTGCTGAAGCTAGAAATAGCAATAATTTAGTTTCATATCTGTTCCTAGACTTATCTAAGGCATTTGATACGGTATCTCACTCTAAACTTCTGACTAAATTGGCTAACTTTAATCTATCCAGCTCAACTCTCTCATTGTTCCCCAGTTATCCTACAGACAGGCTACAATCAGTCAGATGGCAATCTTCTTGCTCTTTTTTCTTACCTATACATACTGGCGTAACCCAAGGATCTATTCTTGGACCCCTTCTCTTCAACATCTTTATTAATGACCTTCACTCCTCCACCCCCCCTCTCTAGCCTCGTACAGTATGTGGATGACTCCACCCTTATTACATGCTCCAACTCTATCTCACAACTTCAGACATACACTCAACAATCTTTCCTTCTTGTTGAGAGCTGGCTAAATGATAATCAGCATATCTTAAAACCCAAAAAGACAAAGCTACTTCTCGTTCTCCCCAAAAACAATGACCAACTTAAGACTACCTTCTCTATCACTTCACTAAATAATACCATCATAAATGTAGACACTCACACAAAATTACTAGGAATGATTGTTGATGACCAACTAAAATTTGACTTGCATATTCACCAAACAATTAAAAAAAATAACCAAAAACTTGGCATGCTTTACCGCAACTCAAAATTCCTCTCTGCTGATTCTAGACATTCCTCTCTGCTGATTCTAGACACACCCTGGCCTAAGCCTATCTCCTTCCAACCCTCCTCTATGGTTCACCAGTCCTCACCAACCTTCAATGCAGTCTACTTTCCAAACTAGAACAAACCTATAATAAAATTGCCAAATCTGCAGCCAGAATTTCTTATTCTACCCACCATTGTATAGCTCTCCACAAGCTACAATGGCTTGAATTCCCCCACCATCTTAAACTATCCCAACTACATTTAATCCACCTCATTCTAAATAAACCCATTGCTTGTCCTGCTCTCACCAATCTAGTTACCTACTACCCCCCCCTTGTCCCTTCCGCAGTTCAGAGAAACTTCTTCTAGAGACATGTACACCCAAAATCAACACAGGTAATCTCTTATATAGATCAT
Source organism: Protopterus annectens (assembly GCF_019279795.1). Lineage (NCBI taxonomy): Eukaryota > Metazoa > Chordata > Ceratodontiformes > Protopteridae > Protopterus > Protopterus annectens. Next base: position 923,446,082 of record NC_056747.1, read on the forward strand.
CCATAACTTAAATCTGGAACAAGCTCTCCTCTAACTTGAGAAACATCACACTAACAGCTTCAAAAAAGAACTAAAACACTTCTTCCAGAAAAGCCGGATCTGCTCCTGTCAGGATCCTACTTGACCACTCTCTTCCTCATATTATTCTTTTTTCTTTGCTTAATTTATTCAATCTCAAAAATTCTTCACTGCATATTACATACTTCTCCTTGTACTTGTCCTCAAATTATATGTATTTCCATACATTTCTGTGATATTTCTGTATATGTTTACATTCATGCTGTAATTTCTACTGTAAATTGTTTAACTAATTAATACTCTAATCTCTGTGTTTGCTTATGTATAGAATTTACATTCAGTGATTTTCTCCTTCGGTCTCTACTGAAAATGGGTATGTGCTCAGTTAGACCAACCCAATTAACAATGTGAAATAAATAAATACATACATACATACATACATACATACATACATACATAAATAAGGCTGTCAATTAAATGCAGATGTTCCTGTGAAATGTAAATTCTGTCTAGCCTAGCCCAGTTTTGTATCTTGGGGAATAATACGTAAATTCACTCTGTACTCCTTGTACGAAATTCACATCTTCCATGCAAAATATTTTCAGGAATTTCTTCAAAAATATACCCTCCTTTGTTATATTTCTGCTTCTGGGTCCCCAGACACATTTTCACTGCTGTAAATCAAATTCAAGTCCCCACCTATAAATAATATTTCTTGCAGAAAGCTGATTATTTATCCCAGCACTTTCTTATGCCCCATTATAGCAGTTTTAGGTGGAATACAAATACATGCGTGTGTAATCATTCTCCCTTGCCAGTAGCCCCTTTGTACTACAAATCTTTTTATCCTCTTCTATATCTATTGGAGCTCATCTTGCAATTAATATAAGTACTCCTCTTTTCCTCTTTCCCAGGTGTTCTGCTGAATAACCATCATGAAAAACCTTTATCAAATTCACATGTTCATTTCCTTACAAGTGTGTCTCCTGTAGCATAGCTATTTGTACTCTAAATGTCTTAATATAGTTCATCACGCTTTCTTTTTTTACATTTATTTGTGAGACTCTGATATTTATGTTATGTGTCTAGACATACACTGTTTGGCAGGCTAATCTTTTATACAGTTGTTTTTTGTCATATCCATTTGAACTTATGTCACATCTTACAAAACTTTTTGTTTTATTGAAAGCCTTCAAAAAAAAACAACAGACACCCCCCAATGCCCCCTAAAACCTATTAACATAATACTAACGCCAAAACTATGCACATCTTCAAATATTGAAGTTTTACCCTCCTAATATGAACGTGTCCCAAACTGACCACACTCAAAACTTAGGTTGATCTAAAAGAAAGGTTATCTGTGCTAAGACGCATGGTACAGCCTGTGCTTCTACTAAGTGCTGTCTGGTTTTGTTTTATCTTTATAGCTCTCCCAGCTAGGAAACACTTGAAGGCTTTCAGAAAACATGATCTCCTAGCCATTTCTCTTTATCAGATTATCTCCATGGAGACATGAGCGCCAGTTACAGAGCTGATACTAAGCATAAATTTATTTGCCAGAAAAAATGCTTTATAATATTCAACATTCTTTTTCATTTACTTGCTTTCCATTAAAACCTGTTACTAGATCAAGCTAAGGGTCTTACTCCAGTCATTCCCCTATGCAAGAATGAGAAAACATATATACATTTTTCTTTTGTCATGCACTTTAGACCAGACATTTCTTATTTTTTTTACACTGCAGTGCCTACATTTCTTAAAACTGAACAAAGAGAAAGGGAGAAGAAGGGAGAAAGAAAAAAATAACAGGAGCACATGTTTACATTAGTATCCCCATTACACTTAAAAATAACTGAGAAAACTTTACTTTATAACATGCAAAGAAAATCAAGCACCTATAAAAATATTACTTTAAAAAATAGAAAAAATATTATTTTGCTTACAGTTAACTTTATCCCGCCTCTTCCCTTCTCCTAAGTATTGTTCCGAACATTAATGACATGAATTAGGGTATACGCTTTAAAGTCCCCTTAAGTTTAACAAAGTCAAAAAAGTCCAATATTTCCAGATTTCCTTGTTCTGTCATGTTTCACATATGTAATTATTACTTTGTAATCCCACATTTGTCTGTTTCCAAGCTACTAGTTTTATTCCTGTTCATCTCCAGCTCCCAAATCCTGTCTCTGCTTCATTTCCAATGTACTTTGGATTCTTCTAGTCAACTCTTGTGCTATTTTTCTTCTCTCAAGCATTTTACATTGAAACAGTGGAAAAGGTTTTGGTGGCACAGTCCTTCTGTGGTCTTTATTACCAGAAGAACAAGAAGCAGAATCTCCTTCTGTTTCACAGCTCACTTTTTGTTGGACAAACTTTTGTATTTCCTCCTTAACATGTACCGCATCAAAAAATTATTTTGTTCCTCCATGAAATTATATTTTGAAAATAGCTGGGTATAGCAGTTTGAATCTCATGCCTGGTTCTCAACATTCCCTGAATAGTGGAATAAATTACCCCTCTTCTGCCTGGTGTACAGTGAGTAATCATTCCCCACAAACACTCTGTTGTCTCCCACTTTTAGTACTTTATCCTTCCTGCCACCATTTTGTCAGAATCATCTCCTTCTGCTGGTGGGATTGCACCTTTACTATTAAAGGTCTATGTTGCTTTCTCACAGCCAGGTTTGGAGCATACCCGTAAAGCACCCTTTTAATTAACAGCTCCTGCTGTGGAATACCAGTCCATTTGCTTTTTTTGTGCTTTCATAAAATTAATACAGTCTGTTCGTTCCAGCTTCTCAGGTACAGCAGAAAATCACAGGTTTCCCTATGTACTCTGTCCTCTAATTCTATTATTTTTTTAAACATCTCTTCTTGAACAGTCTCATATTCAGCCAGCCTTTACAGATTCCGACCTCCAATGTTTGCAGTTTTATCACCTCATCTAAATATCTGTTTAAAGCTTCTTCCATTTTTCCAGCCTTTTGTTATTTCAGTTAATATACTCCATCAGTGTCTCATTTATTTTAATCAGGTCTGTGTGCAGTTGTCTTGTACTTTCCTCTAGGTTACTGGAAATCATGTCTGGAGCTTGCACTGCTTTTTGTTGAACAGCTGCAGTGCTCTTCCCTGTCAGTGTTCTTTCCTCACCGTTTGTAGCCAATTTTCTTTTAGGTCTTCTGTATTTCTTTTTTCATGGCATCCAGGCAGTGCACTTACTAGCCAGTTACTACAATTTACCCAGAAATAGACATAAGGCTAGAATTAAGCTGTTACTCAATGTGCAGCCATCTTGGAAGTCTAATGCATGTAATCTTCTTCTTCTTCTTCATTTATATTCAGGAAATATGAATGATTACATGACTTTTGTCCTTTTAAAGTCCATTCATTTCCACAACTCAAGCTATTTCTGAAGATAAAGTAATTTGTTTTAATATGTGGACTCTGTGATTCTAGTTAGGGAAAAAGAAGTATAAGTAATCAAACCATTCAGGATTAGAAGTCCTGTTTTCATGTAAAGCATCCTCATTAATGAATGAAGAAGAAAGAGATCCCAAATGAGCACCTGGATTCAGAAACAAATTGTACTAAAGACAAGATGCCACACTGAGTGGCAATCATTCTGAAAATACTTGAGAACTTTGAGGTGTCTTATCTAAAGAGAATACTGCTTCAGAATCCATGGGGAGAAAAAGAAGTTATGTACTTACCATAATGTTTCATCTGAGTAGTTAGACTTCATTTGTCATCAATCTGTAGGCTTCGGATCTGAGATGGCAGTTTCATCAGCATCAGATCCGACCTCCAAGCTCCTCCCTTACCCATAATACCACTGCATCTCCTTCCTTCCCTCAGATCGAGTTTGCCACCCAACACATGAGCCCGATTGGCAATACCTGATCCACAAGTAAAAGCAAGAGGGTCGCAAGGGTACTATCTTTTGGTTACTCAGGTGAAAGAACCCAATAACAAGGCCAGGGGGAAGGACGGTTGATGACAAATGAAGTCTAACTACTCAGATGGAACGTTATGGTAAGTCCATAACTTTTTTATCTGAAGTAGTTAACTTCATTTGGTCATCAACCTGTGGGACAGAGTCCCCAGCTACCATAACCTTGGAAGGCCCTCATGGAATGATATTCCGGAGCACTGAGGAGCCAAAGGATGCTCTACCTCTGGAAACCATGTCCAATTTATAATGAGAAATGAAAGTATGAGATGAGGACCAAGTAGCTGCTGAACAAATATCATCCAAGGATACACTGGACCAAAAGGCAGCTGACGTAGCCACAGACCTGGTAGAATGGGCATGAACCCTCCCCGAAATAGGAATACCTTTATCTTTGTAAACCTGCAGAATGCAAAGGGAAATCCACTTGGCAATTGTCACCTTGGAAACTGGTTTTCCTAGAAAAGGTCTAGCGAAGGACACAAATAACTGGTCAGACTTGTGAAAGGGCCTAGTCCTGTGTAAGTAGAAACATAACTGCCTATGCACATCTAACAAATGTAATTTATATTCTCCCCTGTTCTGAAAATTTGGAAAAAAAAGACAGGTGGATTGATTGATTGATATTTGATTCTGAAGCCACTTTAGTCAAAAAAGAAGGATTAGTCCGAAGTGAGACCCTGTCTTTATGAAAAATTATATAAGGAGGTTTAACAGATAATGCTTGAAGTTCTGACACTCTCCTAGCTGAGGTGATGGCCACTAGGAAAGCCATTTTCCAAGACAAAACTTTCAAGTCCACAGAGGCAGCTGGCTCAAAGGGTGGTGCAACTAACACCTGTAAAACTAAGGTAAGGTCCCAAGGAGGAGTAGGGTCCTTAACCGGAGGCCTTAAAAGAAAGGTGCCTTTAATAAAGGTTTTGCAGAGTCTGGAGGAAGCTAAAGACCCCATGTTTTCACCTACATGGAAATTAGAAATTGCAGGTAGCTGAACTTTCACTGTGGAAGAGCTGGCACCCTGCTGGAAAATGTGTGCTAGAAATTCAAGAACCGCTGGCACTGGAGCCGTAAAAGGATCTAAATCCCTATGAGAAGCCCAGATAGAAAAAACGCTTCCACTTTTCTGGCAGATGACTTATGAGCCTCCACCAGAATAGATCTAACAGGGGAAGAAAGTTCAGGAGTCCTAGCAATCAATGGAACTGGAGCAGCCAAGCTGTGAGCTTCAGACTGCCCAGGTCTGGAGGGAGAATCCCCGAGGGGTGCAAAATAAGATCCAGGATCAGATCCAGGATCCAAGGAGGAGCTACCAGATGAGACTACAGACAGAGAAACTAGATCTGGTGAGGCCAGAATGGGGCAATGAGGATGACTCTGTGCCTCAACTGACGAGCCTGCTGTAAAAACTTTGTCATGAGAGGTAATGGAGGATATACATAAAGGAGACGGGGAGACAAGGCATGGACCAGAGCATACCTGGGCATTCCCCCTGAGGGGGATCATAGCAAAGAACTCGCTGCATTTTGCATTTGAAGGAGATGCGAAGAGATTGCAGCAGGGCAGAACCCACTCGAAGAAGATCTGCACCGTTACATAAGGATTCAGAGACCACTTGTAAGGCATTAGGATATTCCTGCTCAATTTGTCTGCCATTATGTTGGACTGACCTGGAATGTGCATTACTATCAGAAAACGGTTGGTGGTAATCACCCATTCCCACACTGTCATGGCCTCTCAACAAAGGGGGTATGATCTGGTACCTCCCTGTTTGTTGATGTACCAGACCACTGACATACTGTCTGTCTGAACTGCAATAGTTCCCAGAGGAAGAAAGGCATGAAGGGCCTGCAATGCTAATAAGACCGCCCTCATCTCCAGAACACTGATATGCAAATTGGTCTCATTCATGGACCACGTGTCTTGAATTGTCCAGCCCGAGCAATGCCCCCCCACCCTAGTTGGGAGGCGTCTGTGATCACCATGGCTTGGGGAGGGGCTACAACAAAGGACTGTCCCTCTACTATCTCCGGAGAGTGAAGCCACCAGAGGAGGGACTTCCTGCATGCCTCACTTAAGCAAATCGGATGTGTCAATGGCGATCCAATAAGGACCACTGAACTGCCAACGTCCACTGTAGAACCCACATGTGAAGACGAGCACAAGGAAGAAGAGTGATAGTGGCTGCCATGGATCCTAGGGCTCTTAACACCACTTCAGCTGGAGGAAACGGATACTGTAAGATCGCGAGAACATGAAGAGTTAAGCTCTGAACCCTCTCTGGAGTCAGAAAGACTTTGGATTGCAAACTGCCTATTCTTGCCCCTATGTAGTCCAGGACCTGAATAGGTTCTAAAGAGGACTTAGCTATATTTATTGTGATGTCCAGCAAGTATGTCAACTTCTGGAAATAATCTCTGGCTTGACACAGTAGATGCCTGGTGGGAGCGGCAAGGAGCCAATCGTCCAGGTATGAATAGACCTGTATGCCCTGAAGCCTCAGGTGAGCCACTACTGCTGTCATTACCTTGGTGAACACCCTGGGGGCTGTGGTGAGACCGCAGGGTAGGGCCCAGAACTGGTAGTGATTGCCCCCTAGCCAAAAGCAGAGGAACCTCCTGGAATATCTGTGCATCTTTATATGGTAGTGCATCTTTATATGGTAGTACGCATCCTGGAGGTCTATTGAGCACATCCAGCCATTTTCCTGCAAATAGGGCAGGATGGACTGCAGAGTGACCATCCGGAACTTTACTTTGGCAACTGACAGGTTTAGAGTGGAAAGGTCGAGAATTGGCCTAAAGTCCCCCATCTTTTTTTGGCACCAAAAAGAAGCTGGAATAGATGCCTGACCCAGACTGATCTGGGGGACAGGCTGGATGGCCTGTCTGTTTAGCAGATTTTCTACTTCGAGTGCTGGTGCCTCCCTTTGCACAGGTGGAATGTCAGGGAGGTGCTTTGGGGGAAAGGGATGCATCACAAAGTAAATTGTGTAACATCTGGATATTATTTGGAGCTCCCAATGGTCTGTTGACACGGACTCCCACGCCGTCAGTTGCACTGAAAAACGGTCCCCGACTGCTTCCAAAGCAGAGCAATCAGGCAACCCCTCAGGGCTGCTGCGCGGATCTGTCCGAGAACGGTTCTCAAGACCCACTGTTCTTTGGACCCCCCCCCTGCCTCTGGGCTGGCATCTGTCTTGTCCCCCTCTGCCTCTAGCAGAAAAGGAGTACTGAGTGTCCCAGGAATACTGAGACTTCTGGAACCACATCTTCTTTTGCCCCCGCTGATTCCTGGAAAAGAATCTTTGGGGGTTCTAGAAGCAGATCCCGATGGCAGGCAGTGTCTTCCCATCCTTCTCACTCTGGACTAGAGTGTCACGAACTGTCTTCCCAAACAAGGAAGAGCCATCATAGGGAGCATTTGCAAAAGACGCCTTGACGGGATCAGCAAAGTTACATAGCCTGAGCCAGGTGTGTCGCCTCAATTCAACACCAGACCCGGCCGCCCATGACGCTCCTTCTGTGGCATGAGAAAGGAGGTGCATGGACATGTTGGTAACTGCTTTCAGAGTGGCCATTCACTTAGAAAATGAGTGTTTATCCGCTAGCAACATGGACTCCAGGGAGACTTGGTGTACTCTTATCAGGTCACACTGAAGTCTGGTAACGTGGGCCATATAATTCAGTGCCCTTATACAAAAGCTGGCTGAAGCATAAGTCCGCTTTCCCAGACGGTCCACTGTCCTGGATTCTCGGTCCGGAGGATGGACCGTAAAACTCGCCTGAGCTAGTTCCTTTTTCGTGGTGGCTGCTACCACCATGGCATCCACTGGGGACCACTTGTTCCAGCTTGGTCTACCTACCGGTGGGCCCAAAATTTTATGTGGATGCTTTGGAATTGGCTCCACAGTGTCCGGATCTTTCCATGTCCTGGTGGTGATGAGGTCCACCAGGGGGTCTGTGGGGGGAAACCCAAGAAACAGATGGGCCCATGTCGAATGCCTCCAGAAACACCAACTCATCCAAGGAAGGCTTGGGGGCCGACCAACCCCCCCACAGGTGCAGATTCTCCATGATGTCTCCAAAGGAGACATCCTCGGGGGGTGATCTGGGGGAGCCTTCTCCTTCCTCCAAGTCGGTATCTTCCGTGAGTGACTCTGGGGAGTCCAAGTGCCACCTCTTTGGTGGGACTCTCCAGAGAGGACTCATGAACAGCTTGCAGTTCCTCGAAGGGAACAGTCTGGGGCATGTCAAGCATGGGCTGGCCCTGCATGGGCAGAATGGCAGAAGACACACCCAGAAGAGAGGGGGTTTGGGTGGACTCTGAGGAGATGGTCAGGGGCCTCGATCCATTAGAGAGAACCCTCTCCACCATGTCGAATGGCGAGGGGGAGCAAGCTTACTGAGCCACTGAAAGAGAGGACGCTCTCCCCGGATCCGACATAGGGATCGGAGCCGAGCTCGAAGGCGCTGAGACCCCGAGGAGTAGGCTGTGAACTGACAAAGTCGAAGCCGAAGGAGGAAAAACCCAAACCTTCAGATCCAACGTTCAGACTACGCCTCTGAGAGCTCGGATCTGACCCGGTCGGACCCGTCAGGCTCAAGGTAACTGCCGGCATTGAGGTAGATGGTACCATTGCCACTGACCCCTTAACTCCAGAACCTCTCAGATCCAGGGACTCTGATACCAGAGGACGGATCGGAGAAGAAATCGGGGCAAACAATGGTAGTGATCTCCCCTCTCCAGAGGGAGAGGGTGCCAGCAAGACACCCGTCTGAAGCTGGGTGCAAATAAACCTTTGCATCATCCTATTCATGTCATCTTCCGATATACTCCTAGTCGACCTTGAAGAAGCCACTGATGCCGGCCAAGAAGGACGGTGAACGGAGGGCCTAGATGGAGGCCGAACCTCCTCCGGCTCCAAAGAAAACCTCAGAGAATGGAGCCGAGGGAAAGTCTGCCTGGTAATGACAGGTAGCTTTGGAGGAGGTCCCGCCAGACCCGAGTGTTCCAGGGATCTCTTCCTACCCTTCTCTCTCTCTCTGTCTTTTCTAGACTCCCTTTCCTCAGGTCTGTGGTCAGGATGGTGAGTCCTGGCCTGGGAGGGAGGGGAGGACACAATAGTCATGGTAGAAGCAGTCACAGTGGATAAGGGAGCTGCCACCAAACACACAACACACAGAGTGTGGCCATCCACAGGTGACAACTTATGGCCACACACTCTGCATTTTCTAAAGATCAACTTTTGTTGATCTGACAACCCAACCCCAACACTCATACTCATACTCACACACACACACACGCATGCACACACAAACCCACACACACACACACACACACACACACACACACACACACACACACACACACACACACACACACACACACACTCAAATACAAGGTGGGAAAGGGGGAAGAATGCCTGCACTAACTACTCTACCCGAAAAAACTCTACTTTCCTAATTTTTTTGTCTAACGGAGAACAAGAAGGGGAGGAAAAAGGACCAAAGGTATACCAAAAAGCTTTATACACACACACACACACACACACACACACACACACACACACACACACACACACACACACACACACAGAAAATACCTCGAAAACTGTCTTACCAGCCTGGAGCTCAAGGGATCACGCTGTAGGCGAAGCCACAGCAAACGAGATCTGAGGGAAGGAAGGAAGGAGATGCATTGGTATTATGGGTAAGGGGAGGAGCTTGGAGCTCGGATCTGATGCTAGTGAAACTGCCATCTCGGATCCGGTCCAGATCGACGCCCACAGGCTGATGACCAAATGAAGTTAACTACTTCAGATATACAAATTAAAATTTCATAGTTCTTCATAGATTCATAGACTGTCATTAGGCTGATGACCGGGGGGGGGGGGGGGGGGGGCACTTTTCTAAGCCTAGCCAAGTTTTCCCGAAAGAATAATGATAGCCTGTATCCAAACAGGAAAATGAGGGCCAGACATTTATAAGCTACCCCTGTCCATAAAGGACATGGGTGCCAGGGCCCATTTTAAACTTCTTATTCTCTATCCATTGGGATGGGTTGCACTTAAACTGGGTAACAGACGAACTCAGCTTCACATGGATGAGAAGCTTGTTCCATAGGATGGGCAGTCTCTGGGACACATCTGTCTCTCCAACATGTTTTTTTTTTAGGTCTTTAGACCTTGTATTTCTGGTACTCTTTGACTTACGAATGTGTAGGAGATTCATAAGTGTGGGGTTTGTGGATGCCTTGTAAGCCAGGCATAGATCCATCTCAGAAATCTATAGTAGACTGAGTACATGGAAAGGGCTTTAAGGCACTCTGCATAAGGTAGGTTTATTACACCTTGTATTGTTTTTGTAAGGAACCTCAGAGGTTGCTCTAGTTGCTACATATGCCTGGTCAGGAACATACCAGAGGAAGCACTGTTCTCTACGACTGGTCTGATAAGAAGGGAGTACAGTGGGATAATGACCACTTTGGACCTAGATGCCATGCCCTTACTCAAAAGCTGTGCAACATAAAAGGATTTCCTCATTAATGTGGCCATGTGGTGGTCGAAGGTAAGGCTACTGTCTACATGTGTACCCAGATCCTTGACCACTGGGTCACCTCTTAGGGGTGTATCATCAACATGGTAGTTAGCTGGAATGGTTGACTTCCCAAAGTGTACAATTAAGCATTTCTTAGCACTGAGTTTAAGACCATGGCTTTGGCACCATTTGTTAGAGATAGACTTTCTTGAATATTGCTAGTGTCTACTGGGGAGTTGATAATAACCACCACCTTGCAATCATTTGCAAACTTAGTCGGCTATAAACTATCGGCATTTGCTTCCATTTCAGAGAAACAGATGCCAATATTCTTATTAAAATGATACAAAATTCTGTACTATCACCTATTTCAACAAAGATGCAGCTGTAGCTCATCTCATTATAAAAAACAAAAAATTATACTTCACAATGCATATGTGACAAACTACATAGCTTGGCCTCACATGTCAAAACAAATTAACCTCTAGGATTATTTAATAACAGACACTTTGGTGCATCTTGTTTCTTGCTTTTAACCGCATAGATCTGAAACATATTTCTCAATTGCATAAACATGTGACAATTGCCTTTGTTCACTGAAATTAATTGACCTTGTTAATGTTTTTTTTTATGCACAGCACCACGCAGCTTTAAATCTTACTTTGTTTGAAATCCCTGATCTACTTTTGTTGCTCACAGCACACATTAAAATAACACCAAGACTCAAATCTAAATCAGTGCATGCAGGCTATAATACACTAATTCAGGACTACCCTCTTCTTACAGAAAATGGTATATGCATGTTGCTACATCAGTCTTAGTACCTTTTTCAGGCCACGCTGAATGCTGCAGTTCTTGCAGGAAATGATCTTAATATCCCAACGTTCTGATGCCCCACAGGTTAGACAGAAGTCAGGATCACACTCTCGCACTGCTAAGTAGCAAGGACATTGCTTGGTGTTGCACTGGGTCTTGCAACGACAGCCTGGAAAGCGGTTCTGACCTAAAATCATAAAAATGTTTTACTTTAAGCAGTGGATCAGAAGCTCTTATTACACACAGGTACCTTTTTAGGCTCACAAAAGACTAGCAAACCCTGAGTCTATGAGCAAATAACTACAATAAAATGTACATAAAATTCACTTAATTATAAACACACAGAGTTATGTATTATTAATTTGCAAATGTGTTTATTTACTGGGTACTTCACAGCCATCCCTCTCACATCAAAGACCCGAAGCTTCACAAACATACAATAACTGGAGTACAGCTGAATATGGTAAATGAACTACTGAAGAATCTAGCAATCTGTCAATAAGGACTTTCCCACAAAGATCTCCTGGTACAGCAAGATTTCCCTTACTACTCACCAGTAATAAGGTTGCAAAAAAGAAGTTATGTACTCACCATAACGTTCCATGTTCATCTCAACCTTCATTCTTACATATGGGTTCGGAGCCGATCCTCGGCTCCGACTCGGCTGATTACAAAGCTCAAAGACTCTTAGTTGACTCTTGGCAAGGTAGGTATCCCATAGTGCACTAGTAAGAATCCCCAGATCGTGTTTGCTACTAACTATAAGAATGATAGAAAAGGTTATCCACAAGGAACAACAAAGATGAAAGGTCTCCATCCTACCAAAGGCAATACTATCCTGTCTCCAGATCCTCCAAGGACGGGGGTAGGTGGGTGGGTTCATAAGAAAGAAGGGCGAGATGGACTACAAACATGGAATGTTATGGTGAGTACATAACGTCTTTATATTCTGTAGTCCTATCTCGCCTTTATTCTTACATATGGGACAGTGTCCCTAGCAACTTTTTCTTGGGTGGCTCACTGGAATATACTCCTAAGAACCGTGGAACCAAAGGAGGCTCTACCCCTTGAGGTCAAATCCAATTTGTAATGAGTAATAAAGGTATGAAGGGTAGCCTAAGTTGCTGCTGCACAAATACTGTCAATTGGAACTCTGGCTTGAAAGACATCTGATGTGGACAGGGATCTTGTGGAATGAGCCTTCATTTTAAATGGAAGGTTCTTTCCATTGGAAAAGTAGATAAAAGAGATACAGTTGGAAATCCAATTAGATAGAGTTACTTTAGAGACTGGCAGACCTGTTCTAGTTTCAGAAAAGGATACGAACAATTGGTGTGCTTTTCTAAGGTCCTTAGTTCTATGTAGGTAGAACCGTAACTGTCTGTGAACATCAAGTTGATGAAATTTATATTCTGCACTGTTTGAATGATTAGGAAAAAATACAGACAGTTCGATAGTTTGGTTCAAATTAGCCTCAAAGAGCAAACTTTAGGAATGAAGGAAGGGTTTGTACGAAGGGAAACTGTCGTTATGGAAAATCAAGTAAGGAGGTTTGACTGACAGTGCTTGCAACTCTTCTAGAGGATGTAATAGTTACTAGAAAAATGGTTTTCCAAGACAGAAACTTCAGTTCAGATGAATGTGCGGGTTCAAACGGTGGGGAAGTAAGTTTGGACAGAACAAAATTTAGATCCTAAGGTGATACAGGTTCCTGAAAAGGAAGTCTCAGCAAGGTAGTGCCTTTAAGAAGGTTTTACATAATCTGTGAGCCATCACATTAGGTTCATGTTGTCCCAAATGAAAATTTGATATCGTTGCCAGTTGAACTTTAATTGTAGCAGCATCTGTCCTCTGATGGAAAAGTTCAGTTAGGAATTCTAACACCAAGGGGATGGACGCTGTTGTAAGGATCTACATTTTTCTCTTTTGTCCAGATAGAAAATCTTCTCCATTTGCTAGCATATAACTTCCTTGTGGAATGTTTGTGGGAAGACATAAGGATATGGGTCACTGCAGGTGAAAAATCATGAAGCCTGACTAGGGATGGAAGTGGAGCAGCCACACTGTCAAGTTGAGGGTGTGCAGGCAGGGGTAAAGGGAGCCTGACATGTGAGTCAACAGGTCTGGAACTGGGTCCCGAGTCCATGGATGGTCTAGGAGATGAGGCCCGAAAAAGGAGAACCAAATCTGATGAGGCCAATAAGGAGTGATCAGAATCATTTTGCTTCCCAAGAACTTTGCTTTCTGGATCACGTTCGATATGAGCGGAAATGGAGGAAATGCATACGGAAGTTCCGGAGGCCAATTGTGAACAAGTGCATCTCTCGGTGACTCCCCTGGAGGGGAAATAAGGGAGAAGTAGCTGCTGCATTTGACGTTGATTGGACTGGCAAAAAGATCGCAGCAAAGCTGTCCCCATTTGTGGAAAATCTGTTCTGCTAGTTTCTGATTCAGAAACCACTCGTGCTGCATCAAGATTGCCCTGCTGAGCTTGTCGGCTATCACATCGGCTGTCCCCAGGATATGCGTTGCTACTAGAAAGCACTGGGAAGATATCACCCACTGCCAAACATGAAGAGCCTCTCAACAAAGGGGGTAAGATCTGGTTCCTCCTTGCTTGTCTAGATACCATACCACTGACATACTGTCCGAATGGATTGCTAACGTCCCTAGAGGAAGAAGGTCATGAAGTGCCTGCGCACTGCTCTCATCTCTAGGACACTGACATGCAAGTGAGCCTCGTGATCTTGCCATGTGCTTTGGACAGTCCTGCCTATATAATGCCCCCGCCCACCCTATCTGGGAGGCATCAGTGGTCACAGCAGCAATGGGTTGGTGAGGAAGGAATGGTGTTCCTGTCGTCAGTTGATCAGGCTGAGTCCACTAACGAAGGTCCTTTTTGCAAAATTCCGTTAAGAGAATATGATGAGACAGAAGCAGTTGTTGAAGAGACCACTGGGAAAAAAGTAGCCATTGAAGAATTTGCATATGCAATCTGGCCAGCAGAACTAGATTTATGGTAGAAGCCATGGTCCCTAAAAGTTTTAGCACTGTCTTAGCCTTGACTTTTTGTTGAGGATGTAAGCTGTATATCTGTTGTCGGAGATTTTGAATTCTGTCTGCAGGAAGACGAGCCATTATGGCGACTGTGTCTATTTCTGCACCTATAAAAGTCACAAATTGAGAGGGCGACAAGGCCGACTTTTCCCAATTTATCATAATTCCTAGCTGGGTACAGAGCTAAATGGTTGAATCCCTAGCTTGTAGGAGTAGGTGACTGGTGGTGGCAGTCAGGAGCCAGTCGTCCAGGTACGGAAACACTTGGAATCCACAATGTCTCAAGTGAGCTGTCACTACCGCCATACATTTGATGAATACAATGGGGGCTGTGGTGAGACCAAAGGGCAGAGCATGAAATTGGTAATGACTGACTCGCAGCCGGAAGCGTAGATGACTCCTCAATGCGCTGTCCATTTTGATGTGGTAGTACGCATCTTGGAGGTCTATGAAGCACATCCAATTGTCTTTCCCTAATAAAGGGAGTATAGACTGCAAGGTTACCATTCGGAACTTGGACTTCTTTACTGATTCGTTTAGTTTGCTGAGGTTCGAAATGGGCCTCCAGTCCCCTCTTTGTTTTGGCACTAAAAAGAATCAGGAGTAAGTTCCGAATCCTATCTGATCTGCGGGGATGGTTTGGATGACTCTCTGAAAGCAACTTTTGAACTTCTATGGTTACTTGATCCCTGTGATTGGGTGGAACATCTGGGATCTTCTTGGCGATGTGGGGTGGAAGAAAGAAGGGTATGGAGTATCCTCTGGTGATTATTCTTTGTACCCACTTGTCTTGGGTGATGCTGAGCCAGGCTTCTGGATACAAAGATAAGCGACCCCCGACTGACTCCAGAGAAGCGCAGCTGGGCCCCATATCAGGAACGCTGATAGGGATGGCCATGAAAAGAATCGCGGCCACCCTGGTTTTGCGGACCCCCCCCCGCTCTGCCTTTGAAGGAGGAATCACCCTGTGCATCCGGGAAAAATCTCTCGGACTTCTTGAACCACATTTTCCCACTTCTCTGACCCTTAGGGTATGGTCTAGAAGGGACGGTAAAACATACTCCCATGGCAGAGAGAGTTTTCCCTTCCTGTTCGCACCTGGTGAGTGTATCTTTTACCTTTGGCCCAAACAAAGAGGAACCTTCGAATGGGGCGTTGGTAAAGGTAGATTTGAAGGGCTCCGCAAAATTACATAAGCACATCCAGGAGTGCCTCCTAAGGGAAACCCCTGAACCTGCTTCCCTACTCACTTCATCTGCTGTATAGGAGATCAGCCTCATGCAGGAGTTAACAATGGAGTTTAAGGTGGACAACTGAGCAGTAACTTTCTCAGGGACTCCTTCAGTTGATGTACATTGGAGAGTATCTCCTAGCTCCTTTAGGAAATCTCTGTGAAGCCTAGTAAAATGTGTGAGGTAATTCAGCAATCTGAGAGTAACAGCCACTGAAGAGAAGATATGCTTCCCATATCTATCCATCATTCCAGACTTCCTGTTTGGTGGATGGACAGATGTAGAAGTATCCGCTAGCTCCTTCTTTGTGGCTGCTGCCACCACCACCATGGCATCTACAGGCATACCTTTGGTTAAGAACTCTTTCTCTTTGGGGGCTGTGAGAAATGTGTTGGGTCTTCTGGGGTCTGGTACCACGGCATCAAGAGTTTCCCACACCTTTCGACTAACTAGGTCCAGGAGCTCATCAAAAGGTGGAGACGACAACTAAGAGGCTGAAGTTTGAGACCCGAAAGCCTTCAAGTACACTGACTCCTCATCAGAAGGGGTGACAGTGAGCCAGCCACCTCTTTGCTTTAGGATCTCTAAGATATCTACAAAGGAGATATCATCAGAAGATGACCTAGGGGACCCTTCTGAGTCCTCAAGGTCAGTGTCCGAGGTGATGGACTCATCCGGGGAGTCTACATGCTTCCTCTTGCATGTCCTCTTCCAAGGGGACTCCTCAGAAGGGTATGCTGGGGAGATCTCGGAAGACTGGGGGCCACCCAATGGGGGCTCCTGAGGCTGTCGGTCTCTGCTGTTGAGAGACAGAGATGGTGCTGAGACAGAGGTCGGGGTTTGAGGGGGAAGAGTATCAGTACCCTTGTGCGGAGCTGATGACTGAGACAGCATGCTCCTCATCATCTAGAATGCAGATCTCTCCGGCTCCAAGGGCAGCCCCGGTTCTGAGGAAATGGAGGTAGCCCTCGGCTCCAAAGCAATCAACTCCAATATGGATGTAGCGTCCGAGCTCAACCTAGCCAACGCACTGAGAGGTAGGCTCGGCACCAAAGAGGTTCGGGTCCAAGCGTCCCCATCGGGGCCGACTGGTGAGCTGCAGCTCCTATATACCAAGGATGGCTCCAAAGGCATTGGTGTGGAACTCGGCTCTGAGACAGCCACAAGGGGTGCTGGAACTGAGGATTCCACAACAAGTGGCACTGAAATCTCCAGTTCCAAAGGATTAACACAGCTCGGAGGAGAAACAGCAACAGGGTGAATACCCTTAGATGGCTCCAGAACTGACTGGGTCGGAGCCAGCAACAATTTTGGTAAAGCAGACGACTTCAAATGTCTAAGCACTACTATCTCTACATCCTCTTCTGAAAGGTTCTTGGAGGATCTGGATGACGGGGTAGGTGACCTAGATCTCTGTAAAATGGCAGACTGTAAAGTTGGGGAGACTGGCAATAGCTCTCTAGACCAGCTCCAATGCAATTTTTCAGTAGTCGGCTCCAAAAAACGTGGGGCTGACACTGCAGTGTCAACATCGATAACCTCGACCAGCTCCGAGGACAGTGGAGTCGAAGAGGTAGAAGGCTTATCCAATTTTTGAGTTTTCTGAGGAGGTCCAGACAAAATAGTCGGTGCAGGAGAATGTCTTTTTGCCAACTTGACCTTCTCTTTCTTTGAGGAATGAGACTTGGAGGATGATGAAGAGCTGGATAAATCCTCCTTGAAAGAAGGCTTAAGGAGACCTTTCATTATTAATTTGTTCTTCCTTTCTTGGAGAACTCTGGTGCTGAAGGAGTGACAGAAAGAACAAGTTTCCTGTAGGTGAATGGCTCTGAGGCAGTAAACGCAATTACTCTGCCCATCAGTAATTGACATTTTTTGGGAGCACTTAAGGCACTTTTTAAAACCCGAAGGTTTATGATCTTTGGACTCCTTCGACATGTCTTAGTACAAGTGGAAGTTCTATAAAGACAGAAGAGAGGACAAGGTCCTCTAACTTAAACGGGCCTCGCCCCTTAAGAAAGCTACACACAAAACACAACCGAGGACCAGGTCCTCTAACTTAAACGGGCCTAGCCCTGTTGAAGCAAAAACACCAGAAAGTTAAAGAGAGGACTAGGTCCTCTAACGTAAATGGACCTAGCTGAGGGAGGAAAGAAGCTAAGTCAGAAAATACCACAATTTGTAAATTTTAAACAGCAGGCAAAAACTAGCCTAAAATAGTAAACGACACTGCACACAATGTACTATTCTATTGAAAAATAGAAAAAATAAGGTCCTAACACAAACGAGGACCTACGCTAAAGGAAACTACATCAAAAACTAGCACACATAAAGGATACCACTCGGAGAACAACAAACGGGCCTAGAATGGCCAACAAGTTCACAGCAATAACTATGGAAATTTAGCAAAAACATGCTACTATATACTACCTATGAAAATCTAGTACTAAGACTAAGTAAACTAAGCTATCCTATAAGAAGAAATATCAATAATAATGAAAAATATGCAACTTAGCCATGGCCAAGCAAGTTTCGTAGACGTGACAAACGAGATCTGGGGATTCTTACTAGTGGACTATGGGATACCTACCTTGCCACGAGCCAACTAAGAGTCTTTGAGCTTTGTAATCAGCCAAGTTGGAGCCGAGGATCGGTTCCAAACCCATATGTAAGAATGAAAGTGAGACAGGACTACAGAACATCCATACTTTAAGCCAAAAAACAATAGGGTTTATGACTTAGAAACTTTAACTCCAACACAGCAATTTCACTTTATTGTATATATTATATCATCTTCTACTTCGGATTCCAGTATAACATGCAGCTCTCAATGAAAACGTAGCTTAAAGTTATTAAAAATAACAACTTAATGATGTGTTGTCCACTGCATACTAAGAATCTAAGCCATGAAACCATGTCAGTTATGCAAAAGTAAATGTTGCAGAGGAATGGTGTCATAGCTGTGATCCAGGAGACTGAGATCCAGATGTCTAAGGTTCTTTAAAGCAGATTCGGCACGACAGAAGCTCACTAGGGCTAGGAATGAGCAGCTTTAATGCTGGATTTCCCTTCACTGGGTAAGGACAGAGTTACTGACTGTCTATGGTCCCTAGGTGGATGCTTAGGGATCAACATCAGCAACCAAAACTGAGGGGGGGCACAGGCAGAGCATGTGCAAAGGAGTGTATGCACATTGTGGTACATGCACATAAATCACACTGACACCACTGTCTAATGTTCCCAAGGACTGTGATTAAGGGCAAGCTAAAGTAAAAAATGTCTACTCCATTATTAGGAGGACACTGCACTCGGCCATGGCTCAGAGGACATAAGACATGTCCCACTTTAATGAGACATGTCTATCTGCTCTAAGCCTTACTGAGGACAATGAAACGGAGCACTACAAATGGTGAATGGGTGAGTGTGTGTGGTGGTGATGTGGGCAGGCACACTAAAAATCTGAAAAAAAAAAAAAAAGTACACAAGTTAAAGTTATCAAATGCAGTTTTTTTATTAGAAGACACTGTCAGCACTGTATTCAGTGAATTTGTTTTCTGAAGTAGGCAAAGGTTTCTTGCACCTCTACAATACTTAGCTCCAGAGTCATTGAGCACAGGGGAGTGTAGAAATCTCTCTTGCAGTGACCCATTTAGAGGAACCAAAACTTACAGAGAAGTGACCAAAAATATAGATTTGTACAGCTGACTAATGAGGAATTGACATGCAACCTTTAAGCTATTACAATTCAGCCAGGACACAGCTTTAACTGCATATGTGCCACAAATACAGTATGGAAGCTAAGGAAGACATACATTTTTGCACTTCATTAGGCAATCCAGGTACTGGTAGTGCTGGGAGATACCCTGCTCCTGCAGAATTGGGACATTGCAGAGGAGTTTTATACATTAAATGACACATGATTATTGAAATCTTACAAAGTGAACTCAATAAACCACATTATTGCAGTTAAAAATCATTACAGGGCAAGTGAAGTGATGCTGACCCCCCCCCCCCCTCCCATGACAATAACTCAATGCTTAAGAAGTCATATGCAATAGGGAAAAGTACTGTTGAAAAGAAAAAAACACGGATGAGTATGATGCAATGACAGCACTGAAATGTATTATAAGTCAAAATACAGAAGCTTAAATTTGGTCAGACCAGAAGTATTACCCCTACACACAAATTAGAGCATTTAAAACCATTTTAATGAATGTGTGAGACAAAGCATACACAGGAACAGAACCTAATAGACTTCTTCACAGCAAAAGGGCATTTACCATTTTTGAAGAATGTAACTTCCAGGTGAAAGAACACAGAAATCCTGTATGTTTTCTTTCAGTAATTATTGTTTTCTATATATCAAACTTGATGATGCAAGCTAATTTAATGTTTATGTGCTAATACTGGTGAGGTAATGAAGGCCAAGCCAAAATCTTAGCACTGTACGGGTGTGAATTTTTATCAGAGGCCAGAAGTTACTTTGGCTACTTACAGTTAAAAAATTTCATAGGATCATAGGAGGTTACTAGGCTATTGGCCCTGAGGCCCTTATAAGCCTAGCCAAGAGTTTAGCCCATGTTTAGAAAAGTCAGTACCCAAAGCCTCTGTCCAGCAGGGACACAGGTGGAATCCCAGGGGTATATTTTCTGTTTCCCATCCAGTTATCCAGGTTGTGCTTAAAAAGGGATAATGAGGTACTCTGCTTGACATGGAGAGGAAGTCTATTCCACAGATGGAGGAGTCTCCGGGACACAAATCTGTCCTACCAACAAGTCCTATTGATATCACAGACCAGGTTGAGGTCACGCGTATGGGTTGCTCGAGTGGAGCTTGACTTGCGGATATGCAGTAGTTCAATCAAGGCGGGGTCTGAGATTGCTTTGTATGCCAGACAGAGGTCAACTCTGAGGAGTCCGTATAAAACTGAGTAGACAGACAGAGCTTTTAGTCTATATGTGTAGGGTAGATGTTTGAGGCCTGTATTCTCCTGGTGAGGAACCTCTGTGGTCTCTCAAGCTGCTGCATGTGGTTTGTGAGGTACATGCCGAAGGGGGCGTTGTACTCAATAATTGGCCTTATAAAGGATGAATACAGGGATGTTATGACCTCTTTGTCCCTGGAAGAGATGCTCCTTACCTATGAGGTGGGCCATGTAAAAGCTTTCTGTACAACGGAAGCAACATGATGGTCAAAAGTCAGGATGCTATCAACCTGGGTGCCCAAATCCCTCACTACTGATTGTGTACTTAGGATATTGTTATTAATGTGGTAATATGTGGGGACATCACTCTCCCCAAAGGGGATGATGATGCATTTTTTTGGCAATCAGCTTGAGGCCATGTTTCTGGCACCAGTCATTTGTTTGGGTGAGACCCTGTTGGAGGACGTCCACATCAGTTGGGGAATTGATGACTGCACCCAGCTTGCAGTCATCTGCAAACCTGGTCAGCCACAGCCCACTGGTTTTGGCCTGCACCTCAGAAAAGTATTTCCTGAATAACAGAGGCCCCAAGGTACACTGCTCATTATGGGCCTACTGCTTGAGGTGGCTTCCCTTATTTTGATTAGGTGGGTTCTATCAGCGAGCCAGTTTGCTACCCATCTGGTAACATGGATTGATGCCTAGTTAAGAGAGCTTATCTACTATGCCCGAGTGAGGAATAGTGTTAAAGGCTTTGGCCAGGTCAAGGTAGGCGATGTGCACAATCTTCCCCTCGTCCATGGCTCTGGTGACTGTCTCAAAGAAGTCGATCAGATTTAACAGACATGACCTCCCCTTGACAAAGCCAAACTGTGTCAGATTGAGTGTTTGGAGGTTGCCAGTGTCCCTGTTAATGAGGTCCATGATAATCCGTTCCATGGCCTTGCAGATCAGGCTAGTTAGGCTGATAGCCTATCATTTCCTGGATCGGTGGACACTCCACCTTTGTGTAAAAGGATGACAGTGGCTGTCCTCCACTCGGCTGGGACAAAGCTGACTTTGGTTGAATAGGGTGCCTAATGGTGCTGAAAGTTAATGCCCGAGTTTGTGTAGGATGCAGCCTGGGATGTTATCGGGTCCCATGGAGGCTGCATTTTTTTGCCTTTGAGGGCAGTGATGACCTGTTCCCTAGAGATAAGGGGTGGGGGGCAGTTCCTGGGGATGTCCTGACTTACTGATGGGGGGACAGCGGGGAGAAGTTTCGCTGAATCTCTCCAGCCAGTAGATTTGCTATAGTTACAGCTTTTGTGTATGTGGAGTCCTTGACCACCAGTTCTGAACAGATCTGGGGGACTTCCTTTGAGATTGAGGACATATGTGAAGAAGGCCTTATGATTGTCTTTAGTAGGTGTGACCAATTTGGACTCGAAGTTGGCTTTAGAGGATTTCACTAGTGCTCTTATTTGCTTGTTCAGGCTAAGATGAGATTGCTTTCAATTGGGCACCTGGTCCTTCTTGGTCCTGGACAGCATTTTTTTCCTTTTGACCAAAACTGTTTTCTGTAAACTAGTAAAAGTCAGTATAGAGAGAATGACCCTGTTTGCTTCTGGGCACCTGGACAAACAGAACTAGCACAGACAAAAGCTAGAAAACAAGACTATCTTTGTAAAGTGAAAGTTATGTGCATTGTCCTCTGTTTGTTTCAACTTGTGGGTTATCAGATTCAATCTGATCCTATTCTGGCACTTCAGAAACTCCACCTCCTCTTCCATAATGCTCTGCATACCTAAATCTACTCATATAAAGTTTACCCTGCGATACCTAACCCTCACCAACAAAGTCCCTCTATCAAAACTAAGGGTTAGACCAAAGATACTCAAAAACAGACTTCAGATCAATCTGTAAGGTCCTCTAAAAGCCACAAATTTCCAAAGACAATTCAGAAGGGGGGGTGGTTTAAAAGACTGAAGATGGCAACACTGAACTAGTGTTAATCACAAAAACGTAACTCTTGTATGCAATATCATCTTTTCCCTATGCATCAACTTGTGAAACGGAGTCCCCAGCCAAACCATTGGGTGGTATTAAAAGAGACTATGCCAAAAAATGGTACAGCAAAAAGAAATCCTAGATCTGGACTGAATGTCTTGGCTTGTAATGGGGAAACAAAGGTTTGAGTGCTAGACCAGGTATCCACTCAACAAATATCATCTAAAGAAGCACAGACAAAAAATGCTATTGAAGTAGATACTGCCCTAGTAGAGAGGGCTTTTGATTTAACAGGCCGAGGTAAACCCTTCATGGTATAAACCGACGATATGCAATCAGAAAGCCATCTGGACAAAGTTACTCTGGAATCTGTCTTACCAAGCTTAGCTCTAAAGAAGGACTCAAAAAGTTGATCTGATATCCTGAAATGTTTGATACTGTTCAAACAGAATCTCAACTGATGCAGGAGGTCTAAACAATGAAGCATATATTCAGCCTAATTACTGAAACTTGTAAAGAAAACTGGCAACTGAACTGAATGGTTCAGGTTAGACTCAGAGGTCATCCTACTCAAGAAAGAAGGATTTGCCCACAAGGAAACCATGTCTTTGTGAAAAAATAAAGTAAGGTGGAATATAGGATAAAGCTTGAAGTTCTGAAACTCTTCTGGATGAAGTTACTGCAACTAAGAAGAGTGTTTTCCATAAATGATACTTTTAAGTCCACAGTAGCAGCTGGTTTGAAAGGGGCTCTGGTCAAGGCTAGGAGGAAAAGGGGCAAGTCTCATGTAATCAGATTTTTTACTGCAGATCTGAGAAAAAGGTAGTCTTTAAAAATGCTATGGACATCCTTAAAGAAGCAATTTGAGGATGGCCTTGACCAATGGGGAAATCTGAGATGACCACCAGTTGGACCCTGATAGTAGAGTAGCTAGCCCCAGAACATTGCATCTAAGGGTAGAAAAAGGATACATACATTTAAAAATGGTCCAAATAGAAACTCATCTTCACTTACTATCATAAACTTTATGGTAGAGGGCTTCTAAGAAGAGGAAAGTATATCTACCACTCTATCAGAAAGCCTGGAATCTCAGGCCATCATTGGAACTGAGGGAACCAAGCAATCAACCTGAGGGATTGCAGATTCAGGAGAGACTGGCCCTAAGGATGGGATATCCAATCTGGAGAGGCCACAGAAGGTGGAACAGACCTGTCTGGGCTAGAAGGGGGCTATGAGGATTAAAGTCATACTGCAGAAATTTGATTACTAAGAGTGAGAGAGGGTAAGCATACAGGAGAACTGGGGACCAAACAGGAAGAAAAGCATCCCTCTTTGACTGTCCCCTGAGACGGGTGTCTTAAAGAGACTGTAGCATGGCTGGCCCCAGTGGCTGAAATCTGAGCAGCCACTGATGAAATAAGCTTTCAAATCTCTACTGAGACTGTCCTTTAGAATACTGGATTTCTGCAGAATATGTCTTGTTATTAGAAAGTATTGTGAGAACATCTCTCATTGCCACACTCTCGTAGCATCTCAACATAGGGGATAGGATATGGTTCCCCTTTGTTTGTTTATATATCAATCTGGATAGTGATCAGACCTTTGGGGATGCACCCTTGAAAGATTTGCAGTCCTAGGAGTACTGCTCTGATCGCCAAAATATTGATGTGAATATGGGCCTCTGACTGGAACCAGGTACCCTGGACCATCTTCCCTTTGAAATGCCTTCCCTCACAGCAGGAGAGTAGCTTCTTTGATTACCATAGGTCTGGGCTGTGGAAAATAAACTACCTACAGAAATCTGATCTGACATCAGCCACCAAGCGATGTTATGACAGCAAATTTCAGTGATACGAACCGGAGAATTCATCAGGTGAGTTGTAATTGACCAGAGAACTAATAAAGTCCACTGAAGAACACATAAAGGAACAATTACCAAAGGGACAAGAGAGACTGTAGTGACCATCAGACTGAGAAGATGAACTATCAAGGAAGCTGGTGGCAACTGAAGTAGCAAGGCTTGACCAGTTTGAAGTCAGATAGATAGTAATCTCAAGGGAGGCAGCCTGACAATCTGACTGATGGCATCCAGATGGCATATAATAAAAGCCTGAACAGGTCCTAGGTTGGATTTTTTTAAACTGATTGTAATGCCCAAGGGCAGGCATAGATGGAGCAAGAACTCTCTACAGTATGAATCAACAATGCCCTTGAATTCACTGTAAAGAGCCAGTTGTCCAGATATGGAAAGACCCAGAATTCCTGCAGCCTGTACCAAACTGCTACCACTGCGATGCATCTGGTGAACACCAGGGAAGCTGTCATGAGGCCAAAGGACAGTGCTCAAAACTGGTAATGACTGATTCTCAGGCTGAAGATCTGGAACCTCCTGGTATGCTTCACTTTCTTTATGTGATAGTAGAAATCTTTTGAGGTCCACCAAGCACATCCAATAGTCCTTCCTCAACACAGGCAGGACAGATGGACAGACTGCACCATAACCACCCAGAAATTGGTCTGTTTTATGAAAAGAATTTGCTTAGGTTTAAATAGAACCTCAGGTCCTTGGTTTTCTTTTGTACCAAAAACAATCCTGAATAGACCCTGGATCATCTCTGGTCTGGTCGGACCTCTTGGGTGACTTGTTTCAAATGCAGCTTTCGAATCTCTGCTGCTGCTTCCCTTCATTGATGGGCTGGTAAGTCTAGAAGTGATTTTTGTCTCAAACTTGGTGCAAATTTAAAGGGAATCTAAAGTTACGGCCTCCCAAATTGGGGGGTGTAGAGACAATTGTTCCCCCACTGCTCCAGAGTGCAGCAGTCAGGCAAATTTTCAGGAGCACTGGAAGGGCTTATGAAAGAAGGGACCTCTGAAGCCCTGATTCTGCAGGCAATTCCTGCCCTATGGAAGTGTCCATTAAAGTCCCCCCACATTTGTAGGCACCTTCAACTTGAACATTTTGTGAAAACTGCTGTTGCTATTTGCAGAAGAAAAGCCCCCCCCCCCCCCCAATTTATCAGAAAGTCCTCTGTGGTGTGGAAAAGCAAAATCCCAAGTCAGACAAAATCTCACCCTCTTGTTTGCTCCTGGTCAGTGTATCCTTAACTTTGGGGCAAAATAAATTGCACTAATCAAAAGGGACATTAAGAAAGGATGTCTTGAAGCAGTCCACTAAATTACAGAAGCACATCCAGGCATGACCACGAGTAGCAATGCTGATGCCTGTCACGTGTCATATCAGCTGCTGCATTTGAGATTAATCAAATGGAAATGTTTGTAATAGACTGCATGTTGGCCAACTAAGTCTTTAAGGTTTTATGAGACTCTATCAAAGGTTAAGATTTCACCGACTTAAAATCATCAGAGATTAAGCTTCTCTGAAGCCTAGTCAAATCTGCCATACAGTTAAGCACATGAAGGGCAAAGGTGACTGACTCACATGTGCATTTTCTGAAATGGTCTAATGCACTCTATTCAGAGATTTCCTTTCCTTTGTCCGCAGTGACCACAATGGGATAAACTGCAGGAACCTTGCACCAGAAGGGCCTATTCTTGGGCAGTACCAAAACTTTATCTGTTTGCATGGTATGGGGTACACCACATCAGGTTCTCACCATACCCTCCAGGATGGACATAAGGTCAATGAGAGGACCTCACAGACCTCAAGAAAGCCATAGGGAACAGTTTACTGGGTCAATGTAAAGGCTGCAAAACTTCTCAGATCCTGAAAGGAGAGACCTGGACCCAGTCAGGGTGGATCTAGGGTAATTACTAAAAAGGGGGAATGAGACGACCAGACTCCACAGATGACAAGATGGGACTTGGTATGTCCAATCATGACAATCTAAGCATCTCTGATGCCAAATCTGTCAGAGATGGAAATTGGTATATAGGAGTTATTGATACCAGTTCCAAAACAGAAGCCAAGTAAGCCAAAGGCTTTAGGGGCTTTGATTCAGGCTCCTCTTCAATAGTTTATACAACAGGTCATTTCCTGACCTGTATTTCCTTTTCTCTAGATTTCTCATTTTCTTTATCATTTTTCTTTTCTTTCTATTTCTTGTCTCTTTCTTTCTTCTTCTCTGCAAGCTTTTTGGAATGAGAAGGTGAAGCATAAGCGTGGGAAAACACAGGCAAGCACTGCAACACCAGCTTGGCCTTATAGTCAGCCACGGGCCTGGATCTGAATGAGACACAGGCATCGCTGAGTCTAAATGTGCAGCACCAGAGCAGACAACATAGTGGTCATGGTTATCTTGAGGGGGCAACTTATCCCTGCATCCCAAACACTTCCTGAAGTCTTATCCATGGCACACAGAAACACTAACATACATCTAAATTGGCAAACATCTAGGAATCAAGTACACAGAGCAAATGCTATAGTAGAAATCCACACACTACCACCAAGAAATATTCAGTTTAATTATTTTTTTTAAACAACAACAAGAATAGAGTTATAAACCAGAAAAAAAGCAAAGGATGCTTGCTTAAGGCAAGCCATGATATAGATACTATTCTAACAATATATACCAGTGAAGAACAGAAAAATGTTGGGTGGGAGCAGAGCTCCCGTGCCTAGCTACCAGAGTAAGCTAATATAAAATCAAGAAGTTCTCTACTCCTAACAATACCCAACTACCTATAAACCAGTTAAAATATAGGAAGAAGAGGTAAACTGCAAGAACAAAAGATACAAATCAAAGCGACTGCGCTTATCTGACAGGAGCTTTGTAGATTGCATCTGTTTCTGAAAAGCAGCAAACAAGATCTAAGGACATTTATGTATGCAAAACATTACGGGAGGGGAAGTGGAGCATCAGAGCTGAAGAGTCTGGTGTGCTGGTCTTAGATCCAGTCAGATCCGATAATCCACAGGTTGAGGTGGACAGAAAAGACAATATCAGATTCTCTTATATGAGCAAATTCACATACTATTTATCTTGTTTCAGTTCTATCAGTAGCCTGTCATAATGAAGTGAAAGAGCATCTCAGAATCAGCAGCCTTGACATGGTATGAGAAAAAAAAATCTAGAGTACAGCAGAAGTGCCTTTGTTCTGGAAACAACATGTATTTTCAGTAAAACGAAATAAAACTACCTATTTTCTTTGAATAGCTTGAAAGCCTTAGTCCAGCAAATGGCTTTATTTCAGTTGCAGTTAGAGGCTATGGGAATCAATAGAGGTTAAATGATTATTTTTTTTTGGTACTTACATATTATCGCAACCACATTACAGTACCAATGCGGTATCATCAAGAGGTTATAAAAGCCATTAAACAAAATCAACAGATTTAATCCGAAGTGATAAAAGACGATGAGGGAAATATTTTTGAACCATTGCTTTTGGGCTCTGCAGATCAACAACTCTGGACTGCTTATATCACTTTAAAGAGTTAAAACGGTAGTTGCATTGTGTCATTTCTTTCAAAAAAAACTCAAGATAATCTAATTACCATTATTGCCATTATTACACAAAAGGCTTGACATTAGACACTTAATTAGATGAATGTGAAGACAACTACAGTGTGTGTTTTTCATATTACTAAGGTGAGACAAGGTAGTATGTTTCTCAGTCATTTGCTATTGACTGGTGGCCATCACAGTCTGAAAATGAAGTAACGTAGGTTGCTAAGTTTTATTATACATAGACGAATAGATCTCACTTTGTTAGTTTAAGGGTACTTACGATGATATTCTTTAAGGACTAGACACTAAACTGGCACCAAGTGTAAAGTAATTTTTTTTTTTGGTTCAGTGTAAGATGTGTGGACATCTACTAATTGTACTTTGACTTTTTATTCTTGACTCTTGGGATGCTAAAACATTCCTAAAGCAGGAGGTGTTAATACATCAGTCGTCGCTTTGCTTTCCGCATTTACTTTCCTTTCTTTCCCTGACTTTCACTCTAAATTACTGACACTTCAGTGACGCACACCACTTCCCAACACAGTTTCACTACATATTTCTGCAGGAGAATGTCTTGGAGCTCACCCACTTCTCCTGCTCATAATGTGGTTGCGATAATACGCAAGTACCTTTTTTTTAAATAGGGTTACCAAATGAAAATAATTACTCTCAAAGTTATATTCAATAAAAAAGAAAAGATTATTTTTCTACTGGGAGTGGGAAGGGCAGCCTGCTGCATCCCTTAAATATTACAACCAACTCTGGTCACTACACCTTGGAGTAAATAGACAATCATGACAGTGACCCATAGTTTTGTTGAAATTTTGACAAATCCTATTTTCTGAATGCAATTTGGCTGAGCTAGTAAACCAACCCTCCATGGGAATTTAACTCAGGTTAACAGGATGTGGCTTAATTGTAATTTATTAATTTATCACACCAGGGTATAATGCCAGACAATGTTAAAAATGTAGCCAGCCAGTAAAACTGAATTGTACTTTGAAATATATAACATTCTAAATGGCACTTTAAAACATAAACATGTGAACAGAGTAGAAAGTTGCCTGGTGCCATTCCCACCTTGGTTGCTCCCTTAAGTGTAACTGTGGAGCAACAAAAAAAAAACCCAACCCCCCCCCCCAAAAAAAAAACAAACAGAAAAACCTCCTTTCCCCTCATATATTAGAGCAAATTAAGAAGTTATGTACTCACCATAATGTTCCATCTGAGTAGGAAACTTCATTTGTCTGCAACCTTTGGGTATCGGATCCGATCTCGGATCCGAGCCGGCAACTTGTTTCACAGCTATAAGATCCGAGCTCCTAGCTCCTCCCCTTACCCACAATCCCCTGCCAACCCTGACTAACCTCAGATCAAGTTTGCCCTCCTACAAGCAGCTAAAAGGCTAAATACGTCCCGAATGGGACTAGAAGAAGGACATCCAGGAACTAAAATTCTGAAGGTTAGGGGGAAGGAGGGGTATGGTTGCAGACAAATGAAGTTTCCTACTCAGATGGAACGTTATGGTGAGTACATAACTTCTTAATCTGAAGTAGGTACTTCATTTGTCAGCAACCTTTGGGACAGAGTCCCCAGCTACCTGGAACTTGGGCAGCCATCATGGAAGGATATTCCAAAGCACTGCGGAGCCAAAAGATGCTCTCCCTCTGGAGATAACGTCCAGCTTATAATGGTTGATAAAGGTATGAGATGAGGCCCAAGTGGCTGCGGAGCAAATATCATCTAAAGACACTCTCGACCTAAAGGCAGCAGAGGTAGATATGGAGCGAGTAGAATGTACACGAACTCCCTGAGGTGCGGGCCTCCCAGAACTTTCATAGGCCAATAGAATACACTGTGAGATCCATTGTGATAAAATATGACCTTAGAGACAGGTTTACCTAAGTTAAATTTGGCAAAGGAGATGAACAACTGGTTGGATTGTCTATGACCAGTAGTCCTGTGAATGTAGAAGCGCAGTTGTCTATGTACATCTAACGAATGCAGTTTGTATTCTCCTTTGTTCTGATACTTAGGAAAGAAGACTGGCAGGTTAATGGATTGGTTGATATTAGCCTCTGAAGCCACCTTGGGAAGGAACGAGGGATTGGTCCTGAGGTATACTCTATCCTGGTGAAAGGCCAAATACGGGGGTTTTACACAAAGGGCCTAAAGTTCAGAAACTCTTTTCGCTGAAGTAATAGCGACAAGGAATGCCGTTTTTCAAGATAGGTACTTAAGATCAACAGAAGCAGCAGGTTCAAAAGGGGGAGCTGTTAAGGCCTGTAGGACTAGTGATAAATCCCAAGGGGGTACAACTTCCTTGACAGGAGGTCTGAGCAAGAAGGTACCCTTGAGAAAGGTTTTACACAATTTTGCCGTAATCAAAGGGCCTGACTCATGTCCCACATGGTAATGAGAAATAGCTGCCAGTTGAACCTTGACCGTAGAGCAGCTAGCCCCCTGATGAAATAGACCTGTAAGGAAATCCAACACAGTGGGCAACGGTGCTGTGAAGGGATCCAAGTTATGATTCTCCGCCCAGATGGAGAAACGCTTCCACTTACTGCGATAGACCTTTCTAGTGGAAGGTTTGTGTGCTGCTACTAGGATGGCTTTAACTGGGGAAGTGATTCTGGGAGTCCTGACTAGGAGTGGAACTGGAGCAGCCAAGCTGTCAACTTGAGGTTGTTCAGGTTCGGGATCGGGAGATCTAGGGGATAAGATATTAGATCCGGTAGGGGATCCAGAATCCAAGGAGGATTTACCAGGTGAGACCACAGGTAAGGGAACCACATTTGATGAGGCCAGAATGGGGCAATGAGGATCATTCTGCTCCCCAACCAACTGGCTTTCTGTATGAGTTTCAGCATCAGAGGTAAAGGTGGGTAAGCATAAAGTAGACCGGGAGGCCAAGCATGCACCAGAGTGTCTCTCGGGGATTCCCTGAAGGGGGGAATTAGAGCGAAGTAACTGTTGCATTTCGTATTTGAGGGAGAAGCGAAGAGATCGCAACAGGGTTGCCCCCACTCGGCAAAAATCCACTTCGCTATCTGGGGATTGAGAGACCACTCGTAAGGGGAAAGAATGGTGCGGCTGAGCCTGTCCGCCAGTATGTTGGACCATCCCAGAATGTGCGTTGCAATAAGAAAGCGGTTGGTGGAGATCGCCCATTCCCACACTCTCATGGCCTCTCAACACAGAGGATAGGACCTGGTTCCCCCCTGTTTGTTGATGTACCAGACAACTGACATGTTGTCCATCTGTATCGCAATAGTTCCTACAAGAAGGCGGCTCTGAAGTGCTTGCAACGCCAATAGTACCGCTCTCATCTCCAGGACATTTATAAGCAAAGAGGTCTCTGTGTTGTTCCACGTGCCTTGGACTGTCCTGCCTGAGCAATGCCCCCCCCCCACCCGAGTCGAGAGTCATCCGTGGTCACCGTGGTGAGGGGAGGAGGCGTGGAGAAGGGACATCCCGTATGGAGGTCCGGAGATTGGAGCCACCATAAGAGAGCCCTCCTGCAAGCCCTGCTGAGGGAAATAGGGTGGCTTAGGGAGTAATGTAGAAAGGACCACTGGACTTGAAGGGTCCATTGCAGGACCCTCATATTCAGACAAGCTAATGGCAGAAGAGTGATTGCCACTGCCATGGAGCCTAGAGCCCTCAGGACCAACCCCGCCGATGGAGCTTCTAACTGGAGGATGGCCTGCACATGAAGCCTCAGGTTTTGCAGTTGTTCCGCAGTCAGGAATGCTAGAAGATTTCTCGTATCCAACTTGGCCCCTATAAACTCTATCACCTGAGTCAGAGCAAGAGAAGATTTGTCCCTGTTGATGGTGATGCCCAGCTGGGGAGCAAGCCGGAGAAAGTAGTCCCTGGCTGAGCAAAGTAGATGCCTTGTCGGGGCGGTCAGGAGCCAGTCGTCCAGGTATGGAAAAACCTGCATTCCCTGGAGTCTCAGGTGGGCCGCTATCACTGCTAATACTTTGGTAAACACCCTGGGGGCTGTGGTGAGACCAAAGGGAAGGACCCTGAACTGGTAGTGACTGGCTCCCAGCCGGAAGTGGAGGAACCTCCTGGATCGTCTGTCCATCAGAATGTGGTAGTACGCATTCTTGAGGTCTATTGAGCACATCCAGTCGTTCTCCCGCAATAGGGGGAGGATGAATTGAAGAGTGACCATCCGGAAGTTTTGTTTGGTTACTGACAGGTTCAAAAGGGAGAGGTCGAGACTTGGCCTAAGTCCCCCGTCTTTTTTGGCACCAGAAAGAACCTGGAGTAAAAACCTAATCCGTGCTGGTCTGGGGGGACGGGTTGGATGGCTCTTTTTTCTAGGAGCTGCTGAATCTCTGCAGCTGCTACCTCCCTCTGATCGGGTGGTACATCGGGGAGGTTTCTGAGTTTGGGGACATGACACAGGTGAATTTGGTAACCTCTGGATATGATATGAAGCACCCAGTGATCTGATGTGATGGACTCCCAAGCTGCCAGGTGCCTCAAGAAATGCCCCCCGACTGCCTCCAGAGTGGAGCAGTCAGGCAACCCCTCAGGGTTGCTGCGTGGGCCGATCAGAGAAGCTTTCTCTAGACCCAAAATTCTTCGGGCCCCCTCTGCCTCTAGGGCGGCGTCCTCCCTGACTCCTCCGCCACGGAAGGACTGGTTGTCCAGAGCAGGCTGGGAATGTTGCGATTTCCGGAACCACATCTTCTTCTGTCCCTATTGGTTCTTGGAGAAGGACCTCTGGGGAGCAGAGAAGCGGACTCCGACGGCAAATAACGTCTTCCCATCCTTTTCGCTCTGGACTAGAGTCTTGCAAACGGTCTTGCCAAATAAGGCAGAACCATCAAAGGGGGCATTCGCAAATGACGCCTTGAAGGGTTCTGCGAAGTCACAATGTCAGAGCCAGGCCTGGCGTCT
Source organism: Protopterus annectens (assembly GCF_019279795.1). Lineage (NCBI taxonomy): Eukaryota > Metazoa > Chordata > Ceratodontiformes > Protopteridae > Protopterus > Protopterus annectens. Next base: position 923,478,924 of record NC_056747.1, read on the forward strand.
CATGACTAGACCTGCTCCGCTGGCTCTAGCGGCTCCCTCTGTGGCATGGGACTAAAGCCGCATAGAGGTATTCGATAATCTTGTGTAACCAGGAACTATATTTTTAAACTTTGTGTGTAACCAGGAACTATATTTTTAAACTTTGTTTATTGATCTTAGAGTAGCCATGCGAGTGGAGTACAACTGTTTGTCCTCCGCCGACATGGACTCCGGGGGGGGGGGCGTACTCTTTGATAAGGTCTCGCTGCATCCTAATAATGTGTGCCATGTAGTTCTGGGACCTTACTGAGAAGGTCGCTGAACTAAAGACCCGCTTCCCTAGGCGATCCATCGAGCGGGACTCTTTGCTCAGTGGATGGACCGAGGGGCTCTCCTGAGCTAATTCCCTCTTGGTGGCTGCCGCCACCAACATGGCATCTACGGGGGGACCCTTGCTCCAGTGGGATCTCTCTGAAGGGGGCTCAGAATCCTATCGGGGCATTTGGGAACTGGCTCCATATTGTCCGGCTCCTTCCACGCCCTGGTGGTAATAAGGTCCACCAGGGGGTTGGGCAGAGGGGACACCCAAGAGGTAGATGGGCCTGCTTCGAACGCCTCCTGTAACACGGACTCGTCGGAGGAAGCCTTGGGGGCAGACCACCCCCCCTAATCCTAAGCATTTCCATGATGTCTCCGAAGGAGACATCCTTGGGGGGCAACCTTGGGGAGCCTTTCCCTTCATCCAAGTCCATGTCTTCTGTTAAGGACTCAGGGGAGTCCACGTGCCTCCTCTTACACTTCCGCTTATGAGGAACATCCTCGGGGGGGGGGGGGATGTCCGAGGAAGTCTCACCAGCAACATCCTGTTCCAGTGGAACGACCTGAGACATCGAAGCAGGCTGTCCCTGTGGCCGGGTGATGGAAGCCAGACCCAGCTGAGAGGGAGTGCAGGATGGGGCCGAGGCAAGGGCCAGGGGTCCGGATGCAATCAATAGAGCCCTCTCCACCGCATCGAAGGCCGAGGGAGAATTGCTCTCTCGCGGATCCGAGAGCCGACTCCCACTTGGATCCGATGGGGGGATCAGAACCGGAGCCGAGACCATCGGATCCGAAGGACCCGTGTGCTCCGACCTGGATGAAGCCGAAGGCACACTGAATCCCTCAGATCCGAAGCTCAGCCCACGGCTCCGAGAGCTCAGATCCGACAAGGATGGACCCGACAAACTCGAGGGAAAGGTCGGAGCCGAAGTACCAAGTACTGTCGGCGCCGACCCACCCCCGGCTCCAACGCTGCCCGGCTCCGGGCTCTCCGAACCCGGGAAGCGGGTCGGAGAAGGAGCTATCGGTGCAAAAAAAGGCGTTGAGCTCCCCCCCAAAGGGGGGGAGGTAGGAGCACTCCCATCTGCAGCTGGGCCTGGATGAACCTTCGCATCATCCGGTCCAAGTCTGCATCCTACAGGCTATATGTGGATCTCGACGAGGCCACCGAGGCGGGCCGGGAGTGCCACCTCGATGACCTCGACGGAGATCGGGTCTCCTCCTCCTCGGGTCCCGGTGAGAAGCATGGGGACTGGAACTGAGGAGGAGGAGACTTGGAAGCCGTGGAGGGAGAAGCCTGCTTAGCCGGGGGGCCGAAGCAGAGGCCTCGGCCTGCCGCTTGTGGTGCTTCTCCCTCCTTTTCTCCCTCCTGGCCTCCCTCTCCTCTGACGCCACAACAGGAGTTTGAGTCCCGGCCGGGGGGAGAGAGGCAGGAGTGGCCGCCACTGAGGACTGGGGGGACGCCATGGGAGCACCAGAGGCCGAAGCCGAATCCGGGGGCAAAAGTCCCGCCAGGACCAGCTTCGACCTCCGTTCTTTCAGTGCCCTGGGGTTGAACACCGCGCAGATAGTACACCCAGAGGAGAGGTGTTCAACCCCAAGGCACCGAACACACCGAGTGTGGCCATCCGCCGGTGAAAGCTTATGGCCACACTCGGTGCATTTAGAAAAGATCGGTTTTGGGGCCTCTGACATTACACTAGTACCAAAAAAGTAAACTCACTCACACAAGGCCCCAAACACACACCGACCCACACACAAACTACGCACCAGCGAAGGGAGGGGAGGAAATTACACTAAAAAATGTAAGATTTTAGGGCTAAATAAGGGGAAACCTAACACACTCAACCTTTTAACAAAAATTATAACAATAGTGATAATAAGCTGAAAAACTTATCTGAACTGACTAGAAGCTCTGAATCTAGCTGCTTTCACTAAGCGCAGCAAACTAAATCTGAGGTTAGTCAGGGTTGGCAGGGGATTATGGGTAAGGGGAGGAGCTAGGAGCTCGGATCTTATAGCTGTGAAACAAGTTGCCAGCTCGGATCCGAGATCAGATCCAATACCCAAAGGTTGCTGACAAATGAAGTACCTACTTCAGATCACTTGTTACAAATATAGCAAGTTGCTTGCTACAGTCTGAATACCAAACAAGGATTACTGAAGCAGTCAAACCCAGATCACAAATGCAGCATATCTGCATTCAGAGATGAATATTGGTCTGCACTAACACCTGATTGCATCTGCCAACTGTTTCCACAACACCTTGCATCTGGAGTGGCTGGCCCCTATCCCCCTCACCCTAGCGAAATCTCTGCATGGGAATCTAATGTAAAAAACTAAAGAAGAAACCATCCTTGAGTGTGATAACTCACGACAGAAGATTCGATGTAAGCAGTACAGAAAAATATCTACAGCATATATGCAAAACACTGAGGGATTTTTGGTACAGGAAGTAAAGTTGTGTTAAGTTAACCCACCATAGCAATATTCAAATGCACTACTGTTATAGTGGCCCTAACTACACGAGACTTATCCTGCCAAAGATAATGGGCAGCCGGCTAGTCCACAAAAATAGGGGCTTCTTCCTCATGAGCCGTACATCTGCCCTTAGCATGAGAATCCATGCTGATATAAGAAGTATATATGGGAACACCAGAAGTCAAAGCTTTCTTACCCTAATATGGAAGCTTAATCCTTGTGTTATAAAGTAATAATGCCATATACTTTTATGTCTTGTCAGAAGAGCAAAAATAAAAAGAGGGGTACCCAACCCTAGCCAGGGGAAATGGAGGAAAAATGTGAGATGGAGGGAAGTTGTTGGTACTTCAACAGGGATCTATTCAAACATCTATTGTCTCCCTCAAAAAAACATCTACTGTTAAGGTACTTTAACTTACACAACTGTACTGCATTCTTTACTAGATCATTGTTGTAGTAGCCATAACTGTATAGGATGATTGTCAAACCTCAAGAAAAAAGGGAAGAAGTAGTACCGGAGTCTGGGAAGACCTTGGAGAATAGCTCTAGCAAATCCTTTTCAGGTTCTGGAACCTAAATCAAGTTTATAGTGCTTAGTGAAAGTGTGCACTAAGGACCAAGTAACTGCCTCTAGAATAGATCTAGAGTCCACCCCTTTTTACAACCCCAGAAGTAGCCACTGAACCACTAAAATGAGCCTTGCCATTCTAATAAGGACGTTTGTCATGGTTAGAACAGCAGAACTTAATAGTCTGAGACAGCCATTTTTCAATGTTTTTCTTACTCACTCACTGTCTTGTCTTTTTTTCTTATCATCAAAGGAAATAAAGTTTTCTTATCAGGGAAAAATCTTAGTGGTCTGTAGATATCTAAAGTATGAAGAATTATTTTCCCTATGGTTTAGGATTATGGAATAACAAAGGGGAGTGAATAGTCTGATTTGGTGCAAATTCAGAAACAACTTTAGCATAAAGGAAGGATTGGTTCTAAAAGTGACCCTGTCCTTATGGAAGATTAAAAAGTGTTGAGTAGTCTTAAGGGCCTGTAATTCAGATACCAATCTATAAGATGTTAGTACAATGAATAAAGAAGTCTTCTGAATAAAAAAATCAGAGAAGAACTGACTGCAGATTCAAAAGGAGATAATGTTAACTTCTTCATCACAAAATTTAGATCCAAGGATTGTGCTTGGACTTGGAATAAAGAAGAAAGGTGGGAAGATGAATCAGTGGCAGACAGGCAAAAATGGCCCAATGTTGTACCTTAACAGAAGTGCATGCAGGGACTGAATTGTGCAATTCAGACAAAGGAGAATCAGCACAGCCCCAAATTGGGATGAGTCCTGTTCTATATTAAGACACCGACTAAGAAATCTTTTCCATTTGACTAAATACGATTTCCTTGTAGCAGGTTCCCTTGTTCCTTTTAACACCTGTTGCACATACTCAGTAAAGAAGTGCCTAAATGAGATCAAAAACCTATCATTCATACTATTAGATGGAAATTCTGAATGTTGGGGTAGATGAGAAAGCACTTGATCTGTGTGAATGAATCCAATCTGTACTATGTGATGTAGTTTTTAGTAACTGCCCTGACCATATACACGAGAACAGACACCCAGTGGCTAAGAGGGAGTCACCAGAAGCATCTTTGGCAAATCCTTTCTGATCTCTAGTAGGACCTTGTATATCAGAGGAAAGGGGGTAAAGCTATAAAGAAACATCTGTGCCCAGGACAAAGAGAATCTGTTCTCCAGGCCTTTTTCAAGGTGCCCTAAAACAGAACTGTTTGGACTGCCTGTTGAGATACTAGGCAAAAAGATCCACTTGGGGTGCTCCCCATAGATGAACAATCTCCAGGAAGACCTCTGGATGCAACACCCACTGTGAGGGTCTTTCTTCGTTCTGCTCTGCAAGTCTGCTGCTGCGTTCTGCTCTGATGGAATTTATGTTGCCTGTTGATTTAGAATGTGCTGAATTGCCAGCTCCCTGTCTTGCAAAAGAGGTAAGATCTTGTCATCCCCCCCCTTATTTATATACCACATCACCACGGTGTTGTTTGTTACCCCCATCAGTGGTCCATTAGTACACAGATGATTTACTGCTTTGAGAGCTTTTATAAGGGCTATCATTTCTTAAGAGATTTATATGTCTGCGTCTCAAATGAGGGTACTATAAGCCCCGGATCTTGACTCCTTATACTGCCTCTCATGTGAAGTCTGAGGTGTCTGTGGTAACTGACTGAGAAGGCATGGGACAGGGAAGAGGGAGATCTGGATTTACCAGAACTTGGTTTCCCCACCAGATCTCTTTTTGGATGAAATTCACATTAGGGATTTGGGAGGATAGAGGATGTCATACGCTGGACCTAGACAGATCTGATAAACATTAACATTCTTAGGGAACTTCTGCAGTCTGACCCAGTCACATCTGTGCATAACTGCACCTGTAGCAGCAGCTCTATACATAGTGTTAACTGAATCAGAAGCATACTCTGTTAAGTGCTTAGTGACCTGTGAAGCAGAAATTATCATACCAAATAAATTAAGTTTTGAATTTAGAAGGCTAGAAAGAGACTACTGCATATTGGCAAACTGAATAACAACATACTTCTCAAATGTCCAGAATTTCACAGATTGTCTAGATTTGATCTTTTCCTCATAACGTTTGCATTTTGTTGGAAAATCACTGAAGACTGTAGTCACTAAAGTTAAGACTTCATATCCTTTAGAAAATGCATGCAAAGGGGCATGGCCAAGATGCCAAAGACATAACTGCACTTTTTATATGCTCTGCCTAATAGAAGTTTTTCTGATAGGATTTTTTTTAATATTATTTCCAAAACATTTATTTCTTCTCTTGCTTATATTTGTGGATATTATGGTTTATTTTGCCACAAATAATTCAATTTTGCTGAACAGAAAGCGAGTTTTTTTCTTGTCAGAAGTACTGCTGCTGATTACAACAGACACTGTCAGCCATGAGTCATTCAAAAGCTTCTCTCCAGGAAAGTTCTATGAAGAAGGAACTACAAACAATAATTTCTAGTATTCAAGATCTTTCCATGAAAATGGACAATTTAGAAAAAAAATAATGGAAAACGAAGAAAGAAAATAAGAAATAAAAAACAGATTGATGAGCTGAAAGAGAGAATTACAAGACACACAGATCAGATAGTAGAAATTGAAGAATCTCTAAATGAAATAGATGGAAGACAACATGAAAATGATAACTAAATTGACTTCTTACTAAAACAAAACACCCTACTTTCAGATAAGTTGGAAGACTTAGTCAAGATCACGAAGAAATAATATTAGAATATATGGTATACCAGAAAAAAATGGAAGGAAACAACATAATACAATTTTTAAATGACTGGTTACCCAAAACTCTAAACCTGCCTGAATCTCTTTCTTTTGGGAAAGAGAGAGCTCATCGGTCCCTCTCAAATATGTCATTGTCAAAAAATCCTAATGCTTCAGGATCCATCATCGTCAAATTTTTATCATCCCAGGACAAGGACTTAATTCTGAGATCAGCTTGGTCAGGCAATCCTACACAAATAAATGGTCGAAACATAAGATTTGACAATGACTACACCTCTACTATAATAACCAAAAGAAAAGCCTGCATTCCTCTCATTAAAAGTTTGAAGAAAGCAGAAATTAAAGCACAAATCATTTTTTCTGCCAGAATCAAGATTCATCTTTCTGAAGGAACAAAAATATTTAATAACCTCGAAGATGCCTCTAAATATGTGAAAAAGAATAAGATACTAGAAAATGTTGAAGATATGGTCATCTCCTTACCTAGTTTAAAAAGGCAGGCAACAACTGGTAAAATGTCTTTGAATGATAAAATAAGTAAGAAGCTCAAAGGGAAATAAACTTCTCTAATTCCTTCAACCATTGGAATATCCCTTTTGTTTGGCTGCATATTACCTTCTTCTGGGAAAAATAAATACTTTAAGGTAAAGTCATTATAACTTTTATTAGTTCTTTTATTTTTTTAATCATTTATTAAATTAAATATTTTAATGCGAGTACATTACATATCAAAAATAGCTACAAAGAAAACCTTTCATTACTTGATTTACATGAATGCTTATTAGTTTTGTCTGTTGTGGAAGCTCAGTCAGGAGAACCGGGAGTCCTTCTCGTCAGTGCGTTATATGTGATAATACAGTTTCTTTTCTGTTCATTATGTGTTTTCTTGTTATATGATAAATTGTGATTAAGTCTTTTTAGACCTAAAATGGTATTGGTTAATAAAGTTTATGTTTGATACGTTAAGCATTTTTTGTAATGATTTATGGACATGTTAGAACAAATGTGCCTTTACTGGGAACGCTTCCTGCTGTTCTGGGGTGGTTTCACTTATTTGGGAACTTTGCGTCGCTGATAGATGTGATGTGCAGATACATATGCTGTTAATGACTAGTTTTTCTCTGAAACCTTTGGGATATCTATTTACAAAGAGTTGAGTTTTATGCGCTTGGTTTTAAGTTGATTAGTTGGTGAAGCTTATAAATATGAAAATCTTTTGTGATTTTAGAGAGGAAAGTTGATTTCTCTTATCAAACATAGGAGCATTGTTTAACATCTCTTGTTTTGTTCTCTTTTTTGCTTGGTCTCCCTCATGAGTATCTCATGAACCTTTAGCATAACATTCATCTGATCTCACAGATCAAGCTTTTAACTGCCAAATTTCAAGAGGCAAAAGAATGTTTTCACGAGAATTCTCAGTGATACTCTCACCATACAACAACAAGATGCTCGAATATGTATTTTAATGAAACCTTTTCTTGACCTTTGAATTCCTGTCACATATTCATGAATCCAGATTGTGCCAGATGGTCAAAAAGCAGAACAACGGAACATTTAATGTCAGTATATATTTAGTAATTAATATGGATAAGCACAAAATGTTTTGTAAAATAGCTTATAAAGTTAATAAGATAAACATGAAAAATGGTGTGGTAAGCATTACATTTCTGCATAAACTATTTGGTGCTTGCGTATTGTGGCAGCCAGATTTTCGCGGATGCGAAAAGCACATAGCTGCATACAGATGGTTGCCTGAATCATTTCAGCCGGCTGATGATAGTCGTTGGTAATGTCCGGAAGGTGTGTGTGGGTTTCAGAAGTGGCAGATCTTAAAAATTACATGAAGTACCACCCTGGTATCTGCTGTTAGCGTCTTGATAGTAAGGGATATGTTAGTCACATTTTCTGCCATGTTGTGAGTCACCATTGAGATTCACGGTTTCACACTTGTTTTTTGGATCATGTCAACTTGTGGTGTATGCCATTTCTGGAAGTCCCATTAATTGTTTTGCTCACTGGGAAGGAATACGATTGGCATTTAGAAGTGTTTTGGGCCCTCGTTTTCCTTCAGGGAAGGGTAATAAGAAGATTCACAGACATAAAATACTATTGCATGGCCACAAACTGGGAAAGCTGTGGTTTTACTACTTTGGCCAGTTTAGAGCAGTGTGTGAAATTTTCGCATGAATACTGTAAAGATAAACTTGTATTTAACAAAAGTGTAATGTGATGCATGACTAAATATCCATTTTCAATATCCTCTTTTAAACATATAGGAGGATCGCAGTTCCCCTGCTTTATGGTTCAGTTTAGTATTTAGCACATGGTTTGATGCTGTCATTTGTTTGTTTGCCATTATTTGTGGAAAAACGCAATCTATGACAAATGGGGTCCCTTTTGCAGTCATTTGCCAAAAGTCCTGCTTCCCTTTCTTATTTGTGATTCAGTCTCACCAGAAAGCTCATACTAATGTATTTAGAAATTTAGACGCACCATTACAGTTAAACATATAGACCTGTCACTAAAACATAATGATTTACACAACGGAACAAAAGTGGTTGTGAAATACGTAGGTACCAACTATTTTTTAAAGGCATACCATATATGCACAAACAGAACAGCAGAGTACTGTGTGTGTGTATGTGTGTGCGTGTGTATGTGCATATGTGTGAGATATCTGAATATTGGTATATGTTCACGTTGTCAAATGATTTGAGTGGTGTAGATGTTGTCACATATAATGTACTTGCTGAACGGTTTTTAATGTAAATAATTGTATAAATGGGTACAGAAATGGAGTGTTATATTTTTTCTATTCTTTATATCTGCTCATTCGTGAAGTTATTACATCACTCTATAGTTGGTAAATGTGCTGGTTCGCTTTGGATTTCAGCACACTGGCTATGATTCATTCTGTGTTTCTTTTGGTATTATTTAGGTATACTAATAGTGTGAATGAATAATATTCTAAGGCATAAAGACTTATAAATGTGCTTATTCATATTAATTGATGTTTATGTTGCTTTTCTATGTAAAAAAAACTTCTCAAAGCATATCCCCTACAGTAGCGCACTTTTTAACACTAGATGGCAGCAGCTGCAAAGGGACATAGCGAAAACACTGGCTGGTTCATTTTGTAACTGTATATTTCAAAAAGATAATCAGAAGAAATACATTAACAGTGTAATGTCTAAAAGTGCAATGCTTTAGAATGTCATATCGCTGTGACTTCATTTTACAACATTTTTTTATCAAAACATCTATGGAGTCAATATTAATGTTCACTATTTAAAATTGTAATCTTCCTGTTGCTGGAAAGCAAAGTAATTGTTATGTGAGTTTTGCCAGCTTTGTATAACTGCAAGTTTCACTAAACCACCATTATCTTTCTATTCTAGGGATCTTTCTAATATGAAGAAGTTATGATTAAAAACAGGTAATTATATGTGCTGTGCAGGAAAGCAATGAGTTTTTGGGACAAATATCAATATGTTAGTTTATCCAGAACACACTGTCATTAAAATTTTTGTCATAAGCAAATTTTGAACTCCATCGGTTGTCTAGATTCGTGATTATTTTGGTGTTCATTTATATCTAGACTATCTATCTAGTTATCATAACACACATATTTTACTATTGTTTTGCAAGTAAACAGTGATGTTGTTGTGATACTACTGAAAAGTTCATACATAATTTTATATTTCACGACAGGTTTTTATGCATATACATACATATAGTTTGGATTCTTAGGTGAGCTAAGATTTCATGCAGTGTGATAGATGTTTGTATTATTTTAGTCTTGACATATGGAGAGATGAAACAATATATCAAAATATATGCACTGAGAAGTTTCCTTATTAATTTGACAATTACAATACCTATGGTAGTTGATACTCTGCCCATCTTACAGGAGTCTAACACAATATTTCAGCTGCCCAAGAGATGTTTATGATAAGGAAATGTTTAGATAAGCTTTGAGCATAACTTGAAGAAAAGATTAGAAAAAAAATAGATCTATAGATTATATAATAGTTATCTCCTACATAATTGTAGAAGTAGATAAGATAATATTTAAATTATGGTTTTATAATATATTTGAAATATAACGAAAAGATGAAAAAGAACAAAAATTATAAGATAAAAGAATTCTTAAAAATATCACTTTATTATTAATATATTTTTAGAAATATACCCATAACTTTTCTGGTATAATTATTCCTATCTATTTATTTATTAAATTTTAACATTTAAAATTTTATTTTTAATTAATTTTTTATAAGTACTCTATTTATAGAAATGATTGAACTCTAAGGTTGTGGTCATAATTTAATTATTTAATAGACTCATAGTAACATTCATACATCTTGAAGAGTTAATAGGTTCCTAGTTTGTTGATTTAATAATATATTAGGTAGCTGCATTGGCGAATAGTAGTCTTGCACTAAGGATGATAGAGAGTGGTATTGATGATTTATTCATCAATCCAGGAACTAGATGTTTCATGGTTAGTTCTGTATATAGTTATGTTTTCATGTTCTCTGAATTTTATTTACTGTTTAAATCCAAAATAGTATATATTAGTCAAAAGTATAACTTAATTAATGTCTGTGTTTAAATGTTTACCTTTGAATGTAAATGGTCTTAACAACCCTACTAAGAGAGGAAGATTAGCCAAGTACCTGGCTTCTAATAAAGCTGATATTGTATTTATGCAAGAAACATATATTATTCAGAAAGACTTAGACATAATATCTTTTAATGGATATAATATTCTAGCTGAATCTCATTTCCAAACTAAGAGAAGAGGAACAATGATTTTGTGGAAGAAATCTTTACCAATTCCTAAAATAATTGATATTTTCACTGATAAAAATGGCATGTTATGTTTAGTAGATTTGGAATTAAATAAGAAATATTTCACATTAGCTAGTGTTTATTGGTTACCTGGTATTGGTGCTAAATTGGAAAATAAATACTTGGAAATAATATCAGCAAAATCCAAAGGAGATATCATCATGGCAGGTGATTTTAATTGTATCTTATCAGTTAAAGAAACTACTAAAAATAGTAATGTTAAGATACAAGTCCCAGCTAAAAAATTGATTAGTTTTGTCTCATTATATAATCTAAAAGATATATATGTGATCAAAGAACAGAGTTCTCTTAATTTTACACACTTCTCTTACAGATATGGCACTCAGACATCCACTGATAAAATGTTTATATCTGATAACTTAATACCTAAGACGCATGATGTTTTCATCACTTCCTGCCCTCTGTCGGACCACAGTGCCATAATATTTAAAATTAATATTAAACCGAATGATCTTATTCGTTGGCAGGGACTACCAGCTTATATTATTAAGATAAAGGGATTTAATGAATGGTGTATAAATGAATTTAATTATTTCCTTGAAATTAATAATAATATTAATACAAATAAAATATTTATTTGGGACTCTTTAAAGTCTTATCTATATGGGAAAATAAAAACCTGGTATTTACATAAGAGGAAAGAATGGGACAAAGTATTACCCAGCATACAATTGAAAATTGACACACTAAAAATGAAACTACACCCTAAAGATATGGGTTCTAATATAGAATTAAAACAACTAAACCTTGACTATTTAGAAATCCTTAGTCATAACATAGCAATTAATTTAGAGAGATTAAAATTGCAAACATATTCCTCCAACCCCAAACATATGCGCAGATTAGCAGTTGAAGCAAAAAATTGGACTAAAATAGACATATAACAGATATTATTTACCTCTAAACACAAATCAAAACACCTTTTAGATGTAAAAGATATTTTAGAGATTTTTCGTTCCTATCACAAATCCATGAATAAAACAAGTCTAAACTTTACTAAGAATAATTCAAAAGTAGAATTTCTAAGAAATAATATCAATAACAAACTTTCTAAGGAACAAAACAATAGATTACTTAAATCAATATCATTAATAGAAGTTAAAGATAGAATACAAAACCTTAAAAATAATAAAGCCCCTGGTCTTGATTGTATAATAGGTGAATTACATAAAATCTTCCCTGATAATGTTTTAAAAATATTAGTAATAGCACTTGAAGAATTTCGAACATGTGGTAAACTTTTTCCTTCATGGAAATACTCATTAATCTCTCCCATTCTAAAGCAGAATAAAGATTCTAAACTTGTTTCCTCATATTGTTCCATTTCCTTGTTAAATATTGATTATAAAATATTCACTTCTATATTATAACAGACTAAACCAAATGATCCTGACTTTAATAAACAATGATCAGGCAGGTTTTATATTAAACAGAAAAGTTCATGATAATATTTTTAGACTTCTAACATTAATAGATTTTGCAAATAATAAAAAAAGAACTTCCTGTTATTAGTCTAGACCTAGATAAAGCATTTGATTCTATTAATTGGACATATTTATACACGGTACTAGAAGAATTACATTTTTCTTCTGATTTTATAGATTTATTAAAGAAACTATACGAAAGTTCTACAGCCTATATTAAAATTGGTGTCTTTTTATCTGGCCCACTTAAAATACTAAAAGGCACTAGACAAGGTTGCCCTTTGTCTCCTTTTTTATTTGCATTATCAAGATAACCCTTTGCTAACTTTATAAGAAACAATGTTAATATAAGAAGTTTTGAAGTGGATGCAAACTATTCCTCTAAAAATCTACTTTTTGCTGACGACATCTTATTAACAACTGGCAATATTGATTTATCCATTGACCATGTTATTAGATCATTAAAACTCTTCGAAGAGATCTCAAGCCTTAGATTTAATCAGAATAAAACAGAAACTATTCTTATAAATAAAAAATTAAGTAACACCTTATCTAATCATAATAATTTTAATTAGACTAATGATAACTTGAAATATCTAGGGATTTATATTCATCCTTAATGGAAAGACACTATAAAAACAAATTATAACATTTTGTTGGAGCTAATTAGAGAGCATATTATTAAATGGAATAAAATGCTCCTTACCATGGAAGAAAGATTATCCCTGATAAAGATGATTTTATTACCAAAAATTCTATTTTTTCTTCAAGCATTGGTAGCTCCTCCTTCTAGGAAGCAATTAAAACATTTAAATTCTTTGTTAATTAAATTTCTATGGCATCCCCAAAAACCGAGAATTAAATATGACTGGCACTATAAAAACTGGACTGAAGGAGGAATTGCTTTTCCTAATTTTTAACTTTATGCAGATGCTAGTATTCTTAATATAACAAGTTTATGATTAAGCCCGAAATACTCTTCAAATTGGAAAATTTTACATAAAGCAATCCTATTAAGTAATATTGACTCTGTAACTAAGGGTATGGATTGCTCTGAAAATATTAAGTTTTTCATAGTAATTAAAGAATTATTTTATAATAGTGAGGTGAAACATTTAAAATTCATTCCTATAATTAATTATATCTTGCAAAATTTTAAAAAAGTAACAAATAAGAATTTACTAATAATTTGTCCATCTTAATGTTTCCAATAATCTTAACTAATGGTTGTTTGGACTCCTTTAATATGGCGAAAATAAAAATTATGGAAGAAAATGGTTTAATATTTTGGCACCAATTTTTAGGAGATAATATTCATGACATGACTTATCTCTTAGCTAGATATAATGTCTCTCATAATAATTGGTTAAATATACAAATCTTTAGAGAATTTATTCTAACGGAATCCAAAAGACATCACGTTTCTGGTATAACAGACTTCCCAAAAAGTTATCTACCCTTTTTGAATTTTCCCATTTAGGATATAATAAAGGTATTTCATTATCAAGATTTTATAGTATTCTTAAATCTGATTTATCAATATCAGAAAACAATTTATGGAACTATATGATTAATTTCAATAACTCACAATTATCAGAAAATTATAAAATATTACTTCTTAAATCTGTACATTATACACCTTCATCTACATATTGGAAAATTTTCACTTGGAAATTTATCCATAGAAGTTTTATTACACCACAAAAAGCCACTAGAATAAACAAGAAGGACACTTGTAGATGTTGGAGATGTGATGAGTTATTAGATGCTGATTGGGCACATATATTTTTAGAATGTAGAACAGTAACACCATTTTGGATTGAGTTTAAAAACTTTATTAAAGCTTTGTGGTCAGACAAATGCGAAATTTCTAATTCTTTGTTTCTTTTTAATGCACCAGTGCCAAGGTATGTTCCATTAAATCAAACTTCTTTGGACCCTTCTTACTATAGCAAGAAAAATGATTACCAGAAATTGGAAATGTAGAAATATCCTCGCTTTTAATGAATTTATATCTCTTGCTAAGATTATTTGTAGTAGGGAATTACAAAAAGCTTTGTTATGTACCTCAAATGTGACTCATAAACAAATTGCATGGATAAAGCTCAAAAGATTATTAGACAAAATGTAATCTTTATTGAAGACTTAGCAACTATTTTTGGACTCTGTATATAGCTTGTGTTAATTCACTGTGTTTCATTATTTTTGAAATTTATGTAATTGTTTTTACTACTTGAAAACCAATAAAAATAAAAAAAGAAAATGCATGCAAATGCAAAACTTGCTATCTCGGCGAATTCCTAAGTTTATAAGAGCAAACATCCAAATTTCTTTGGAATGCTCTTTAGATAGCTGCTTCTTTTTCTCTTGAGGGTGAAGGTCTGCTGACACGAAATCTGAGGCCATGATCGTAAATGTCAAATCTCTGAAACACTTGATCTGTTGTTGTCCAAGTCATCATTCATCACCATGGGGTCTAGGATCCATTATCAGATCCGTGCTGACAACATACTACAGATGAATCCAAGGCTCTAGCTCCTTCCTCTACCATGATGTCCTGTTGCGCTCTGACCCCCCAGATCTCATTGCCATGTATCCTGTGCAGAAGCATGTTACACCGGCTCTAGTTAGATAAGTGTGTGTTTCTTTTTTCTCGTACCTTAAGCATAGTTATAGTTGTTCTTTCTAGTGCAGTTTGGTGCTGTGAGTTGTTTCCTGTGGTTTATTACCTCCCTTCCCTTAGCTTAGTATTCAGTTTAAGTTAGAGTGTGTTGGGTTTTGGTGCACTCTTTTCTTGTAGCCATTAGGGCTGTAGTGTTATTGCTGTTGGTGGGTTTTAGTAGTCTAGTTTAGTTTACTTTCATTTAGTTGTTTGAATTATGTCTGAAAAGCCTTCTGGCTTTAATAATTCTCCTTGTGCAGTCAGAAAAATGCCTAATTCTGATATACACGGGGAGTACTTGTATTGCTTGGGTGCTCCACACCTGGAGGTTGAATGTGACATTTGTGTCGCATTTAACCCCAGAGTTTTAGTGGAGCACCACAACAAACTCTCGCTAAAGAGTCTGGCCCAAGGGGGACCCTTTGTTTCCCCCGAAGGCTTCCTCTTCTGATCCCTCTAAGAAACCTCTGCTGTCAGATCCTAAGTCTCCAGATCAGATTCCAACCTGGTCCGTCTCAGATTCCAGGTCTTCAGAGTCAAGAGCCACGGAGCTGTCTCTCAGATCCAGGACCTCTCCAGATCACAGGTCCTCGGATCCAACCAAGACCAGGCCAGCCTCAGATCTGACCAGTTCATCAGATCCATCTGCTGTGTCAGCTATGCCTTTGGATCCGAAAGAATCATCGGATCCCATTATAGGCCTGGAGGAAGTAGTTGTCTCTTCTACTTACAAATTGATGATGCAGTTTGCTCCTAGACATCAGAGACGTACTCCATAACATCACAGTAGGTCAGGGAGATCTGCCCTGTAAGTCTACCCACTCCTCATCCTTCTCTATATCTTTGAGGAGTCACTTGCCCTCAGACATGGACAGGACAATGAGGAGCTTCCTCAAGGCCCAAACAGAGTTGGGGTTCCTGGCTTCCCCTGCCTATCCAACCAGGGAAGATCCCCCCCCCCCGGTTTCTCATTCTCCTCAACCAACCCCGGTGGCTTTGGATTGTATGGATCTGGATGACAGCGGTCAGATTCCGGTGAAGCCGAGTATCTCCCCTTTCTCAACCCCGTAAGGGTCCCTGGCTTATTCTGTTCCCCCACCCTTGGAGTGGGGTGAGTCCTGTACCGGAGTGGTCAACACCAGCTCTGCAGTGGGAGGGATCTGGTACCATCTTCTAAGACTGGTCCCTTCCCCTTGGAACTTCGACCTTTGATAGCTCCAAGCCAGTATCATCCAAGGGTCACTGTGCTGTGTCTGGACTCGTTCCTCCTCTCCGGGGGACCTCTCCTTCAGACGTGGGGGAATAGGCCTGCTTCCAGCCCCTCGGCTTTCTGGGTGGTAGACCAGGTCTAGAGTTTCCTCTGCTGCACCTCCCGGCCCCTCCCTGCCTCTCTCTACTTTGGCTGGTGAGGTCTCCCATCTGTCCAGGGTCAGCCCTCCTGATCAAGCATTTAGGGGGTTTCCTCCCTTCTGGGAATCCCTGTCTCTTCCGAGTCCCCCCCGGAGCCTGCAGCAGAGGAGGTTCATCGAAAGAGAAAGTGCAAGAAGAGGCACTTGGACTCCACCGTGGAGTCCCTCATCAAGGATACAGACCTCGAGGAAGGAGACACATCCCCAGATCTCCGCCTGAAGACGTCTCCTTTGGAGACATCCTTGAACTCTTGAAGCAGAAGGGCAGATGATCTCCCCAACTCCCATCTTCAGAGGAGCCCGTGTTTCTGAAGGCCTTCGGGATGGGTCCGTCTACCTTCTGAGTGTCCCCCCCCTGCTGATGAGTTAAAAAATCTGAACACCAGCAGGGCCTGGAAGGAGCTGGACATGGTGGAGCCTGTTCCAAAAAGGGCAGACAAGTTTTTTAGCCCTGCTGCAGACTGTTCCTTCTGCAGCAAACGTGTCCCAGTCAATGCCATTGTGGATGCCACTGCCACTAAAAAGGCGCTAGCAGAACATAGCTCCACAGTCCATCCCCCAAACAGGGTGTCCTGGGCGATAGACCATTTTTGGAAGCACGTGTATGCTTCAGCTACTTTTGGACTGACAGCGTCAAATTATTTGGCACATTTTACCCACCTCCAAAGGGATGTGGTCCAAGAGCTTTCCATTTCCTGTACAGAGTTGTTGCCGGTGCAGGACCTCAAGAAGGTGTCTTCCAAGCTATCTACTTTGACTTCCTTTGCAAACTCCTTGATGATATTAATTTCCAATGCTGCGAAAGCTACCTTTCAGGCAGCTGGTATAGGCATTGCTTTGAGGCAAATTTGCCTGGTCACATTTATGTAGGTTCGCAGAACCCTTCAAGGCGTCCTTTACCAATGCCCCCTTCAATAGTTCCACTCCGTTTGGACTTTCTGTGAAGGACACTTTGACCTGCAGCATGCAGGAAGGGAAGCCTTTGTCTACTCCCCCGAGGTCCTTCTCTAAGACCCAATGGGGAACTAGGAAGATGTGGTTCCATAAGTCACATTCTTTCAGGAAGCTTCTGAGTATTCCTCTTCCAGAGGCAGGGGAAGAGGATTCAATGGACATCAATGCCCTCGAGGTGGGGGGGGGTGCAAAATCAGGGCTCCAGGTAACCCTTCTCTGAGCAGCCCTATCAACCCTACTGAAGTACTGCGCGGCTGTTCTATCCTGGAGGCAGTCAGGGGTTGCATTTCCTTACACTCACTAGCCTGGACAAACATCACCTCCTATCAGCGGGTGTTAAATATCATTTTCAGGGGCTAGTTTACTCCCTTTTCAAAATCCCCCTCCAGTAAAACGTTACCTCCCAGAAGTTCCACCCAGTCAGAGGGAGTCGGCCTTCAAAGAAGTTCAACAACTTCTTCTAAAAAGACCATCCAAGAGGTCCCAGCAGTACAATGAGGATCCAGCACTTACTCTCGCTTCTTTTTAGTGCCAAAAAAGACAGGGGGACCTACGTCCTATTCTGGATCTCTGCAAGCTCAATCTTTCAGTAAAGAAATCAAAGTTCCGGATGATCACTGCTCAGTCCATTTTACCCCTTTTACACAAGTATGACTGGATGTGCTCTGTAGATCTCCAGGACACTACTATCACATCAAAATAGACAAGCGTTCCAGGAGACATCACTTCCAGCTAGAAGCCAATCATTACCAAGTCAGAGCCCTATCTTTGGTTTCACCACAGCCCCCTGGGTGTTTACCAAATGTATGGCAGTGGTAGCAGCTCTCCTGCTACTGCAGGAGTTCCTGGTCTTTTCATACCACAACAATTGGCAGCTCACTGCAGCTTTGAGGCATCGACTGATACAAGTGACTCATTATGTTCTTCCCCTCTTCTGTCGGTTGGGGATCACCATTAACCTTGCAAAATCCAATCTGATCTCCACTCAACAGTTGGAATTCATAGGAATTCAGTTAGACTCCATTTCAGAGAGTGCAGCTTTACCTTTGCGCAGAATTCAGTTGATATGGAAACAGGTCACAAAGATCTTATGACCATAAATCTAACGCCTTTGTGGGCAGGTCCTTTTCTCTCCCTCTGCCCACGGCCAGAGTGACTACGGATGCCTCCCTGCTGGGGTGGGAGGTATTTTCAAGGGAATACTTTCCAAGGCACGAGGTCCTCAGTAGAGACCAAGTTGCATATAAATGTTCTAGAGATGACAGCAGCTCTTCTATCATTGCAAGCCTATCAAGACTGCCTCCTTCTAGGGACGACTGCAATTCAGACTGACAACATGGCAGTGGTTGTGATCTGGTATGTCAACAAGCAGGGGGAACATGTTCTTACCCATTATGCAGAGAGGCCACGAGTGTGGGAATGGTGATGGCCTCTGGCTGCTTCCCTACTACAATGCACACACCCGGGGATTCCAATATGTTGGCTGACAAGCTCAGCAGATCAATCTTGAGTCCTCACGAGTGGTCCCTCAATCCCTCTGTGGTGGAGCTGATTTTTGACCATTGCTGTAAACCATGCTGTGACCTTTTTGCCTCTCCAGCCAACCACAAATGCAGAAGATACTCCACCCTGATCCCACCTCCAGGGAAGCCAGCAAGGGACGCCCTAGTCCACGATTGGCATGCTGGTCTCCTTTACGCCTACCCTCCTGTCCCCTTAATACCCAAGGCTCTGCAGAAAGCGCAATGCCTGAGGACATCCCTTATCCTCATTGTTCCATTCTGGCCTCATCAACCGTAGTTCCCCTTCATCAGGTCTCATCTGAAGTACCTGCCATGGGTACTGGATACCCATCAGGATCTGATTTCCCATCCATCGGGGCTTCCTCTCCCAAACATTCAGACCCTTCAACTAACCGTATGGGTTCTCGAGTTCCAATGATCATAAAACAGTCCAGGCTAGCATTCCACATTAAACGTATCAGTTTAGTCTCCCAGAAACCCACCACTAGAAAGGTATATAGTAGCAAGTGGAAAAGGTTTTCTATCCGGGCTAAGAGCAGAAATCTGGATCCCTTTTCTGTTTCAGTTTCAGACATACTTTTGTTCTTGTCCTCCTTTTTCCAAGCGGGAGCAAGTTTTTCTACTATAGGGAATGTATAGGTGCTAAATATAGATTTATGGTGATAGAACAAACACAGAAAGATATTAGGGGGGTCCCTGGGAAGAGAAAATTGAATACAGGGAACTTTGGTGGCAGATGACACTGGAGGCATACAACCCACCAGGGTTGAATGAATATACTAGCACAGCACCTATTTTAAAATTGAGGGCAGCTAAATTATGAATGTATAAATTGAGTTGTAATTGCCTCAATAACCATTAGAGGGCAGCTATGGGATATGTATTGATATATACACTTTTTATTTTATTTTATTTTATACATAATTATTTATTTTAGAATAGAGGGATAGAAATTTATAACCCTCTTAACAAAAATTGATTTTTATGGATTTTTAAGAAATGCTTAAATTTGTGTTAGGTTTATATATAACACTTGTGAATATTTTTAACAGCCTATTATTTCTGAATATTTATGATTTTATTTATTTATTAGAAACGGAATTATTATATTTTTATTTATACTAAATTTTATATGGTCCCATCCATTGAAACATTTAAACAGTGTTTACTTGAGTTGATCATGTATGCGTTAGTTAGGTTAACAAGGGTCTCAGAACTGCAAGCTCTCACCATTACTCCTCCTTACATGATTTTTCACAAGGACAGAGTCTCTCTTAGGTCAAACCCCTCCTTCTTACCCAAGATTGCTTCCAAATCTTCTCTTAACCAATGTATTCAACTTCCAGTGTTCTTGCCCAACTATTCCAACAAAGAGAAGTACATCCTGGTTTACCTCCATAATGCTGAAGGTCATAACGGTGAACATGTACAACACC
Organism: Protopterus annectens; assembly: GCF_019279795.1. Classification (NCBI taxonomy): domain Eukaryota; kingdom Metazoa; phylum Chordata; order Ceratodontiformes; family Protopteridae; genus Protopterus; species Protopterus annectens. Next base: position 923,499,310 of record NC_056747.1, read on the forward strand.
AAACAATTTCCGCAAAACCAATACCACCAAAACCTTAGAAAGCCAACAAACCATCGAAAGTCGACATTTTCGACCACACCACACCTGCAAACAAGTGCTAACATGGGTCAAAAAGGGGGTGAGATTTTGCATTTGGGAATATCGGTGTTTGAGGTTTTGTGAAGGCGCAGTTCGAGTTCACAGAAGTGGATTCACTGTTGTGGCTGCCGACATTATGGAGGTAAACCTACATCCTACATACCTTGGACACTCACTAATAGTTACCTGCATATGACAAAAGGTTTTCATAAGTCAGAACAGTTTTTTGCGGCCTTCCCCCCCTAGCAGATGTGGTCTTCCAGTTTCTAAGTTCACTATTTCTAAATGGATATCTAGCTGCATCTCCACAGTCTACAACCTTACCCACCTTGAGGTTCCAGGAAAAGTCAAGGCTCATTCTACTAGGTCCATAGCAACTTCTTCAGCCTTTTTAGCAAGGCTTTCTATTGATGACATTTGTGATGCTGCCACTAGGTCTAACCCTCACACATTTATTTCTCACTACAAGATTGATCTGAGTTCTAAAAGCAGGGTTTCCTTTGGCTCCATGGTTCTCCGGCATGTCTTTCCTTAAGGCCTCCCTGGGTTAATGGTGCCTGGGGACTCTGACCCTATGGTGATGAATGATGATTTGGACAACATCAGATTACAAGTTATGCATTTACTGTAACTTGGCATCTGTGTTATCCTACGTCATCATTCATCACATTTTTCCCTCCCACCATCCCCCTACCTTGTAGATCAGGGAGGAAGTTGGAGTTTCCTTCCAGTCTTGCAGGAGTAGTATTGAGGTGCAATGCAGCAAACTCGATCTGGGGGTCAGAGGGCAGCAGGTCATCATGGGAGAAGAGAGGGTGGACCTAGAGCCTTGGATCCATCTGCAGTATGTTGCTGGCTTGGATCTGATATCGGATCCTAGACCACATGGTAAAGAATGATGACGCAGGATAACACAGATGCCAACTTCTGGTAAATACTCTTATTTTCGAGGAAAATTCTCAGCGTAAGAAGCACCACTCACACATGCTCAGAGAAGTATTTTTTTCTAATCCTTGCATCTTTCTGTAAACTGCATAAAGTACTACTGCCCCCTGCTATGGTATTTATTGACTCTGATTTGATTTATACCAGACTTTTCTTCATCTAATTTTAAATGCTTGCTATGACAGGCTTTTTCCTCATCACTTTTTGTACTAAAGTCTGTGTGAACACAGTATGGTACGTACATTAATTAGATCAATTCTGTGTTTTCCTTTATTTATAATTGTGAAATTGTGAAGTTCAGTAGTGTCCCCTTGAAACTCATGCTCTGAAAGAGGAATTACAATGTGTTCTCTGTTAATTGACTGCTTTCCATACATTTCACAGCAGTCTCTATTACAAAACTGTGACATCACACATATATTTTTATTCTCTATTATCTTCAACATCATTATTCTTATTATATTTTTCTTTTAAATCAGTCAGCATTTTACTGTTTATGTCACTGGTCTCTGTTCTATTAATATTCTTTTTCTCATTATTCACTCTGCACTGTATTTAAAAACAGAGAGAATGAATGCAGATCCTTAAAGAGAATGATAACCACTATACACAATATTATATTCATATAACTGCAGAAATAAGTCAACACATAAATGAAGAAAAGATATATTGCCAACAGGGATGACTGCAAGTAGGGGTACAGAGAACAGGCAAGAGGTGGCTGTGCTCTACTAATGAAAACTGGCAAAGGAACCACGGTATGGGCAGCAAATAACTAGAGAGAAATGTAATAGAACAGGATGAGGCCAATAAGTTGTTTGGACTGCAGGTTACAGACTGCTGTCCCTGTCAGGGATTGATATCAAACTACAGGCAAAGAGAAATGGATTCGGGAGTCTTAAGTGAAAGATCTCCTATGGCAGAGATTTTAGTCAAATCCAGAACAGAAACTAATGCTACAAAAGGGGATAATTAGTAGGCACATAAAATATTGCATGATAACTATAAGAATCGATCAAAGGAGGTTAGAAAAGATGGGAAGAAAGACTGGAAATAGCAATTTACAAGGGAACTATGGGAGGAAATATATAAGGCTCACAAGTATGCAACAAAGTCCAGGAGGTTTAGGATTTTTACTTGGAAGTGTACTCATAGGTATTTTTATACACCAACCAGACATTAAACATTTTTCCACGGGTAGCTAGCAAATGTTGGTGGTGTGATGGGGAAGCATGAGGTAACTGGGAACATGCTTTTGGGAATGCAATGAGTTGGCAGATTTAAAAAAAAATTCCCTACAAAGTACTCTGTCAGAGATACTGGGCAAACAAATGGCTATAACTAAGGAAATTATTATTTTGAGCTGGGACACAGGATCAGTACAGCCTAGATAAAGTAAGGCCTTTTTAAGTTGAATTCTGTTGGTTGCCAAAAAAAAAACAATTACTAGAAAATGAAAATCAAAATCTAAACCAACTGTATTTGAAGTACTGAATATTATAACAGAAATAAAAGAACTAGAAGAGGGATCTTTAGAAAAGGAAAGGAACAAATTACATAGAAATAAATGTGATTTCTGGGAATAATACATGCAGACTAATATTCAGTAGGAGGGATGAGGTTTAAAGGAAGGTCAGAAAGTACAGTTGTGTACACTTACCATAAATGTAGATGTCCGAGTGTATTCACTGTTGCAGTCATTACATTTGGGTTATCTGCTTGCAGGTAGCCCTCAGTCGGCCTGAGTATCAAAGTCTTAGGTCCTACGTCGGTTGCTGTCTCATCTTCCATGACGTCAGGTAGTCAGGAGTATAAAGCATGCAGCTGATGCAATTACATCAGTTTTTCTTGCCCCCGATGTCAGGTGCCCCCATAATGGGAAGCAATTAAATTTAAGGTTACACCTCCAACAAAAAGCAAATACACCAGAAAGATTAAGTATAGTAAACAAGAAGAGAGGTATAGCCAATAGAAGTCAGGGGGCTGGAGGGAGGGTAACCAGGACTGCAACAGTGAATACACTCGAACATCTTCATTTATGGTAAGTGTACATATGTTCTTCATGTTTCACTGTTGCAGTCATTACATTTGGGTAGATTCCCAAAGCTAAGGAAGGGAGGAGGCAGTTATTGAGCATTAGGACTAGCTATTAGGCCCTGCAAGATTGCAGTGGCAAAACCAGCTCTGGATTTAGAAAAAATTGGCAAGTGGTAATCCTTGGTGAAGGTATGTACAGAACTCCAGGTAGCGGCTTCTAGGATGTCCCTGGTAGGAACACCTCTGAGAAAGGCTGTAGAAGTAGATGCAGCCCTGGTGGAATGGGGTCTTATCCCCTGAGGGGTAGGTTTTTCATGGTGTTTATGGCAGAAAAGAATGCAATGGCCTATCCAATTTGAAATGGTTTGCTTTGAAATGGCCTTCCCTTCTGCCCCTGCAGCAAAGGCAACTAGCAGCTGTCCAGATTTCCTGAGAGTCTTGGTCCTGTCCAAGTAAAGTCCAAGTTGAGTGCAGTATTCGTTCCCCTTTGTTCTGTGGATTAGAAAAGAAGGTTGGCAAATGAATGGACTGATTAAGGGCCACACTGGATACCACCTTGGCATAAAGGAAGGATTGGTCCTGAGGGACACCCTGTCCACATGAAAGATGATGAAAGGCTCCACTGCCATGAGGACCTGTAATTCAGACACCCTTCCTGCTGAAGTGATGGCTAGAAGGAAGGCTGTTTTCTAAGAAAGAAATTTCTACTCCGCAGTTGCAGCTGTCTCAAAAGGAGTTAGAGTGAGCTTTTCCAATACAAAATTAAGATCCCAAGCAGGAGTAGGAGCTCTCCTGGGTGGTCTTAAAATTTTGGCCCCTCTGAGGAATTGTTTCAATAGAAGGTGAGAGTAGACGGTGGCTCAGTATTATAATGTGCTGAAATGGCTGAGGCATGAATTTTAATGGAAGAGAAGGAAAGGCCCTTGTGAAGCATCTCTGTTATTTATTGAAGAATATGCAGTAAACTGGGCACTGATGTGCCCATCCCCTGAGCTTGGTTCCAAGAACAGAATCTTGTCCACTTTCCAGCATAGGATTTTCTAGTACTAGGCCTCCTTGCCTCCAGGATGACATCCAGCACTTGTTTGCTGAGGGATGGTATAGGAGAACTAAGGTAATTAGCCAGGCTGCCAGGTTCAGGGTATGAAGCTGGGGCTACAGGATCTGGCCATCCTGTTGGGACAGTAGGGAAGGAGTCTGAGGCAGGTGCTATGGTTCCAGTAGTGACATACTGCGCAAGAGGGGGCACCAGTGCTGGCGTGGCCAGTCTGGTGCAATGAGTATTGTCTTTGGTTTGTCCTGTTTGATCTTTAGTAAAACTTTCGAGAGGAGAGGCAGAGGGGGGAAGGCATAAACTGAGAGGCTTTTCCAGGTAAACGACAGGGCATCCACTTTCCAAGCTTGGCTGTGGGGAGTCCTTGTGCAGAATTTGTCCAACTGGTAGTTCTGAGAGGAGGCAAACAGGTCTATCTCTGGGCTCCCCCATTTGTTTCTCAGAATATTGAATATCTTTGGCTCCAGTTTCCATTCGCGTGGGTCCATGAGATTTCTGCTTAGGTCGTCTGCCATTGTATTTAGCTTGCCTGGCAGGAACTGAGGTTGTAGGTGCACTTGGTAGCTCCACAGAGCCATGGCTAGTCTGGAGAAGGGGTATGAGTGGGTTCCCCCCTGCTTGTTTATGTACCGCATAACAGTGGTGTTGTCCATCTTCACCAATAATTGTCCTGGAAGAATGTGGTCCTTGAAGGCTGTCAGAGAATTCTGTACAGCTAACATTTCTTTTTGATTGATATGCAGGTGCATTTGACTCTGGTTCCATTTGCCCTGAATGCACTGCCCTGCCAAGTGAGCCCACCATGCAAAGTCTGATGCGTCTGCTGTTAGGGTTTGGGTGGCAGGGGGTAGAGTGAATGGCAATGCTTTGTTGTGGTGGCAGGCTTCTGCCCACCAAAGGAACTCTGTCTTTATACAAGGAATGATGAGAATCATTGATTACAGGTCCTGAGAATGCTGACACCATAGGCTTTTAGATACCATTGTAGTTTCCTCATATGCAGTCTTGCATATCGAATTAGTAGAATTCAAGAGGCCATAAACCCCAGGGCTTGCAGTATTTTCCTTGCAGACAGCTGGGTCTTTGTGGCCAGTAGTTTGAAGTAGGCTGTCAAATAAACTTGTTTCTCTGGCGTGAGTTAGGCCATCTGGGAAGCTGTACTCAAGGTTGCTCCCAGGAATACAATTTGTTGGCAGGGTACTAGGTGAGATTTCTTTTCGTTTATGGTGTATCCCAGTGAGTTTAGCAGTTTCTTTACAAATGCCTGATGATTTAATAGTATGTTCTGGCTTTCTGCCTGGATTAGACAATCGTCCCAGTATGAGTATATTTGAATATTTCTTTGCCTGCAGAATGCAATGACTGGAGCTAGGCACTTTGTGAATACCCTGGGTGCAGTAGATAAGCCAAAGGGCAGTGCAGAGAACTGATAGTGCATGTAGCCTGCTCTGAAACTTAGGTATTTTCTGCAAGATTCCCTTATTGGGATATGCAGGTAAGCTTCCTTTAAATCCAATGTTGCCAACCAGGCATTTTTGGCTAGCATGGGAAACAGCTGATGAAGAGTTAGCATTTTGAATTTTGGGATTACCAAAAAGGTGTTTAGGATAGACAAGATCAGGATATGACGCCAGGTATTGTCTTTTCTGGGGACCAGGAAAAGTCTTGAGTAAAAACCTTGTCCCCAGTCCTCTTTTGGGACAGGTTGAATAGCCCTGATACTTCGAAGACTGAGAACCTGCTGTTGAGCCTCTGCCCACTGATTTGGGGATGGGTCTGGCCAACCGTTTGGGGTTGGTAAGGAGTGGAAGTGGAATCTTTATCCTTGGGAAACTATATTTAGAACCCATTTGTCTTCGGTAATGAGTTCCCAGTTTTTTGCATGCAGGGTGATCTTTTCCCCCTAAAGGAACAGTCAGTTGAGCAGGACATGGAAGGTTTAAGGTTAAGTCATTGTGACAGTTTACTATACGGGGTTGTCTTACCACTTCCAGCTTTGGAAGAGGGAGCCCCCCCACTGCTTAGGCCTGTGAGTACCTTGAGACTGAAGCCTGGGTGGTCTACTGGTCCTGAGTTTGGACTGAGAAGGCCTGGAAGAGACAGGAAAGGACCAATTCTTAGAAGGCCAGTGCCTACTAAATCTGGGAGGCTGTACTTGCAGGAAATCTTTAACAGTTTGCATAGATTTAGCTTTTTCCTCCATCTTTTTAAGTACTTCTTCTACTTTGTTGCCAAACAGGTGGTCTTGGTTTAAGGCAGCATCCAGTAATTTAACTTTAACATGATCTGGTAAAGTTTGCTCCTTTAGCCAAGCATGCCTTCTAAGTACAGACCCAGTGACAGCAGCCCTGCAAGATGTCTCTAAGGAATCAAAACCACATTGCAAAGTATGTTTACCAACGTGTTCAGCAGAATGCATTAAATCCTGTAATTCTTTATTTTCAGCACAGTCAGGAATCAACATAATTTTCTGTTTAAGTAATCCAATAATATGCTGCTGATACTTTAACATGAAACCGGCAGTTTAAGGCCCTAATGGCCAAAGTAGCATAAGTGTATACCTTCTTACCCCATCTGTCCAGGGCCTTGGAATCTCTATCAGAGGGAGTAGGGTTTTTGGCAGTAGTAGCCTTAATGCCTGTGAAATAGTATCTGGATCCACAGCAGGTTTCTTAAAGAGGAACTTGTGAAAGTCAGGTACTCTGTAATACCTGTCAGGTTTCCTGGGAGCTGAAGGTAAAGTGTCTGGGGACAGGCTAGATTTCATGAAGGCATCATCTACAATGTCCAGTACAGGAGGGATAGCTAAAGGCCTGTGATGAGGTAAGAGTAAGAATTCCCTAAGCCTCTTTTCAGAGTCTGAGTAATCCTGGCTTTCCTAGTGGAAAAGCTCCCTAAGAGTATGCAGAGTTTCACTAAAAGAGAAATCTTCTGGAGGGGAGGCAGAGGGAATGGAGTCCTCTGCATCAGAATCCTCATAGGTAGACAAGGGCAAATCCTGGTCATCAGAAGAAACAGAAATTTCAGAATCCTGATCCGAAGAATCAGAAGGAAAATCCGTTCTAGGTCTCTTAGAGGGAGAAGGATGGCTTCCACTGATTAGAGTAATAAGGTCTTCAGCCACTCTAATCATTTGTTTTTTAGGCATAGGGGGCCTGACCATGCAGTCTGGGCGTCGGTTTTCTAGGCGTGGATCGAGTTTTAGGCCTTGAAGAAGAAGATGGCGTTGGTTTAATATGCTAGTCAGTAGGCCTGAATACACCCTCAGAAGCTGGTGCCTGCACAGCAGCTCCGGACCCATCCAAGGTAGAGACATCTGCAGGTTCCATAGTCGAAGAAGCATCTCGTGGCATACCGGACTCCGAATGGGTCTCAGTAGAGGCCTGCAAATCTGAAGTAACGTGTATCAGGGGCTGCGAAAGCACCTCACTGAGTACTGGCGAACTGGCGACTTGCTTAATGGAAAGTCGTCGGCAGCTTTGGACCTATGCAGTCTGTCTCTGTCTTTATCTTTACGTTTTTTCAGAATGTAGGTAGACGGGTGGCTTACCGAAGCTATTTCTGGATAATTGAACCAAGTACCAAAATAGTTAGATGCGAAAATGAACTGATGACAAATAGTTTCAGGGTTGAATAAGGCACAAAACTGACAGCGAGGGACGTCGTGGTCTGGGCCTAAGTAAGGAATGCAGTACGAATGAAAATCTTTATGAGGTATTTGCTTTCCACAAGAAATACAATTGTTAACTTTTACTGACATCGGTTTAGAGTAAGAAAAAGGATCCCCAACGGGATAATTAGCTTTTTCGAAGACTTCGGATCTGAAACTCGAAAATGGAAATTTCAGGAGTCGGCCGACCGGCACTTGCAAACTGCTTCCGGCATCGTACAGCAGGAAAGACTGATGTAATGGCATCGGCTGCATGCTTTATACCCCTGACTACCTGACATCATGGAAGATGAGACAGCAACCGGCGCAGGACCCAAGACTTTGATAATCAGGCCGACTGAGGGCTACCTGCAAGCAGATAACCCAAATGTAATGACTGTAACCGTGAAACACGAAGAACATCTGAGTGATTTATGTAATGTTGGACTGAAAGACAGTTGTTATAAAGAATGAGAATTTCTAATACATACTGTGTGTAAATAGAAAATACTAAAGTTTGTTAGTTGTCTTATTTTCTATTAATGTATGTGTGCCTATGTCTTAACTGACATTATAATAAAGGTGTTTAAGGTGCTTTGAAGAAAATAAAAAGGGTTATAGGCCAGACCAGCGAAGAATTCATCCTGAAGATGTCATTAAAGGCGAGGTCATTGGGGGAGGTAGAATTATTGAAGGAAGGAATCTCTGTCCTTATCTGTTACAGAGAGGAGGGCTTCCAGATTCTCTGATTGCCCTTGCCAAGACAGAAAAGAAGAGGACCCTCCCCCCTGACCAAAACCATCTGTCTGAAAAGTGAGGTTAAATAAGTGCTAAACAAGCATTGGAGGCTAGGAGGCAGAAGTCTAGCAACAAAGGATGTGCTTGGTGGAGGCAGTTGTAGAGTAAGAAGTACGCAAGCTTGCGCAAGGCCCAGGACTACCATTAGCTCATGCTCTCTAACGATTCAGTTTTGCACCTGTGAGCACACATTCTGCCAAATACCAAAGAGCTGATGTATATTAGGCTAGGGGGCCTGTACTCTGAGCCTTACTGGAGCAGAAGCATCTAACGGATGCTCTCCAACTTGGGCCAGTAAATCCTGCTGGCTTTTTCGGCTGTCTAGAGAGAAGATTTCATAGTCAGAAGTTTTTTCAGCACCATTCTTAAGGATCTGAGGGACAGCACTACGAACACAGACTTGGACTGTACATAGTCTGAATGCTCTCCTCTTTAATGAGGTCAAGTCGGCTACTGATTTTTCTTTTACCACTTTATACATATATGTACACACACACTATATATATATATATATATATATATATATATATATATAGACATACACACACAGGCAAGCAATCAAGAAGACCATCAAGGGCCTAGCTCAAATTCCCGATTTTCCCAAAGTACTGTCTGGTTAAGTGAATTTCTCAAAGTCACACTTGAAAGCAAAGGAAGGCTAATGGAATCAAATACTGCCTCACAAAAAGTAGCTTGTAAACAGTTCACAGCCTTAATCACCTATGTTATAGATATGCAAAGGAAAACTGTGGTACACAGCACTATATCTTGAATGCAGGTGGTTTACTACTGGATCTGAAGTGGTTTACTTCATCTGGTCTTCAACCTGTGGGTTACGGATCCGTATTGGATCCAAGCCGACAACTTTTGCTAGCATCAGCTCCGAGCTCCAACCTCCTCCCCTTACCCATAATACACCTCCACTGTCTTCCATCCCCAGATCTCGTATGCCACGAATTGCTTCAGCATCATGTCTTCTGAGCTCTAACTTCCAACTAGCAGTGGGTTTAAAACCTTTTGTGAGTAGATAATTTTTCTAAATTTTTCTGTTAGTGTAGGTTCCCTTTCTCCTTCCCTCGCTTGGTGCGTCGAGTGTTAGTGTTTTTAGGTTAGTTAGAGTAGCTTGTTCTGTGGTATAAGTAGTAGCTTCCCCTCCCCCCTCAGTGTTTTCTGTAGACCAGTGTGGTGAGTGGGTATGTGCGTATTAGTTATTTAGAAAGAACTTGCCTGTCTTTTTTTTCTAAGGCTAGCTTTCTAATATTTAGAATGGCTGAAAAGCTTGTTTTCAAGCACTGCACAGAGTGTGGCCATAAGCTACACCCAGCAGATGGCCACACTCTGTGTGTTTTGTGCTTGGGTGTGGCCCACCTGAGTGTGGATTGTAGCATTTGTGCAGGCTTCAACCCCTGAGCCCTAAAGGATAGGAAGGCCAAGTTGGCCCTCAAAGGTCTTCTTCCTCCTTCCGACTCTGTTTCCTCGTCTCCGGCTTCGGACACAGTGGGTGCTGTGGCCGCCTCTCCCTCCTCTCTTTCTCTGGCTTCCCCTCCCTTCCAGGCTGGGACTTAACCTCCGGTACCAAAGCCTGTGGTAGCGGAGCAAAAGAGAGGTAGAGAAAGGGAGAGAGAGTTGAAGACGAGGGAAAAGAGGAAGAGGTCCCCGGACCTCTCTTCTCCAAGTAAGACACCACGGATCCATGACTCCCCTCAGCTCCGATTTCCAAGGTTCTCCTTGCAGCCGGAGGAGACATGTCCAGCCTCTCAGGCCTCGGTGCCCCGAACTGCCAGGTCGGAGTCCGTGGGCTCATCACGGTCCACCCGCTCCTTGTCAGATATGGATCTGGATAAGATGATGAGGCGATTTATCCATACGCAGATCCAGATGGGGGTCTTACCAGCCCACCTTCCCTCTGGAGGTGGGAGCTTGCATCCTCTCTTTCAAACCATTTCTCTTTCTCCGATCCGACCTTTAGGTTTGGAGTACTTGGATCCGAGGTTGGCTTTGGTCGGGGGGTCGGCGCTGATGGTACCTGCTTCCTCGACGCCGACAGCTGCCTGGAGCGTTTCGGATCCAACCAGCTCAGATCTGAGCCGCTCTAGGAGCCGGAGCTTGGGTGTCAGATCCAAGAGAGTGGAACCTTTTCCATCGACTCTGACTTTGTCGGGCCAGGTTCCCTCACTCAGAGCTCCGTCCACCTTGAGCCTGGCTCTGATTCTCGCACCGGACCCAGAGAGACCAACCTCCTTATTGGTTTCTCAAAAGGTTCGCTCTCCTTCAGCATTCAATGTGGTGGAAAGGGTGCTCTCCATCGGATCGAAACCCCTGACCACCCCCTCGGACTCCACCCAGACCCCCTTGGCCCTGTCTATGGTCCCCATCATCTTACCAGAGGAACAGCCTGTGCTCGAAAAGCCCCAGACAGTTCTTCCTGAGAAACAAATGGCTTGAGAGTGCCCCCCCCCAGAGAGGTGCCTCGCAAGCATACGTGCAAGAGGAAGGACTTGGACTCCCCCGAGTCCCTCACCGAGGACATGGACTTAGATGATGGAGAGGGTTCCCCAAGGTCACCTCCCGAGGATGCCTCCTTTGGAGACATCAAGGAGATCCTGCGCCAGCGGGGAGGCTGGTCTGCCCCCAAACCTTCTTCTGATGAGTCTGTGTTCCTGGAGGTTTTTGGCACGGGCCCATCTACTTCCTGGGTGTCACCTTCCATGGATCCTTTGCTGGATTTGGTTTCTTCACAGGCATGGAAGGAACTGGACACCATGGATCCTATCTCAAAGTGACCTGATAAAATCCTAAGCCTCCAGCATAGATAGGCCATCTTGGAATAAGGGCTCCCCCGTGGACGCCATGGTGTAGCAGCAGCCACTAAGAAGGAACTTGCCCAGGAGAGTTCCTCGGTCCACCCTCCGGACCGAGAGTCACGGATGATGGACCGCCTAGGAAAGCGGGTGTACGCTTCAGCTACCTTTTCAATTAGGGTGCTGAATTACTTAGCCCATGTCACCAAACTCCAAAGTGACCTAGTAAAGGAGCAGTCTCCCCCCAAGTCCATGTCGCAGGAGGACAAGGCTTAGTTCTCCGTGAGGATGGCCACTTTAACAGCAGTATCTAACAAGTCCATGTGACTCCTCTCCCATGCGACGGAAGGAGCAGCTAGGTCAGCTGGGTCCGGCATGTCCATGAGGCGCAACACCTGGCTCAGGTTATGTCAATTTTCCAAACCCTTCAAGGCGTCGTTTGCCAGTGTCCTTATGATGGTTCTACACTCTTCAGTAAGACCGTCAAGGAGACATTAGTCCAGAGTGAGGAGGACGGGAAGTCACTGTCTGCTGTCGGGATCCACTTCTCTAACACTCAAAGGTCCTTTTCCCAGAACCAGAGAGGGCAAAAGAAGATGTGGTTCCGGAAGTCACAGTATTCCTAGGACACTCAGAGCTCTTCTTCCCCCCAGAGGCAGAGGGGGACAGAATGGACGCCGGCCCAAAGGCAGAGGGGGTCCGCGGTACTTCAGGTCTCGAGAACCTTACTTGGACAGACCCGGGCAGCAACGCTGAGAGGTTGCCCGACTGCTCTACTCTGGAGGCAGTGGGGGATGATTGTCCTTGCACCAAGCGGCATGGAAGTCCATAACAACGGACAGGTGGGTGCTTCAAATTATATCCAGGGGATACTCTATCCCCTTCATGGGTTCTCCCATCTCTCCCAGACACCTCCCGGATGTACCACCCATGCAAAGAGAAGCAGCAGCACAGGAAATTTCCAAGCTGCTAGAAAAATGAGCCATGGAAACCATCCCCCCAGATCAGTCCGAATCGGGCTTCTACTCCAGGTTCTTTTTGGTGCCAAAGAAAACGGGGAACTTAAGACCCATTCTGGTCCTCTCTACCCTGAACCTGTCATTTGCCAAAGAGAAGTTCCAGACAGTCAAATTACAGTCCATCATGCCATACCTGCAAGAGAGCGACTGGATGTGCTCGTTAAACCTCCAGGATGCTTACTATCACATAAAAATGCACAGAAGCTCCAGGAGGTTCCTCCGCTTCCAGCTAGGAGTCAATCATTATCAATTTTGAGCCCTACCCTTTGGTCTCACCACAGCCCCCAGGGTGTTTACCAAAGTGATGGCGGTTGTAGCGGCTCACCTGAGGCTCCAGGGGATGCAGGTCTATCCGTACCTGGACAATTGGCTCCTCACTTCTCCCACCAGGCGTCTACTTTCCCAAACCAGGGATTATGTCCTGACACTTGCCCTGTGTTTGGGGATCACAATCAACACATCCAAATCTCTCCTAGATCCTGTACAGGTGATAGACTACATTGGTGCCAGGATAGATACTCTTCAGTGCAAAATATTCCTAACCTCAGAGATAGTTCAAAACCTGAGGATGCATGTCTCCCTGATCTACCATTCTCATCTTCCAAAGGCAGAATCAGTGTTGAGGGCCCTAGGCTCAATGGCAGCGACCATAACTCTTCTCCCATGTGCTCAGTTACACATGAGGATTCTATAGTGGACTCTAGCTATACAATGGTCCCTGTTGGGACTGCCATTGACATATCCAATTCGACTCAGTCGAGTCTGCCGATCGTCTCTCCTATGGTGGATGAGCTCTCCGGACATTTTGGAGGGACGACCCTTTGTTCCAGCCCCGGCCCAAACCCCAGTGACCACGGATGCCTCCCAACTCGAGAGGGGGCATTGTTCGGGCAGGACAGTCCAAGGCCTGTGGTCCCCCATAGACACTAGCTCGCATATAAATGTCCTAGAGATGAGGGCAGTCCTTCTAGCGTTGCAGGCCCTTCATGCCTTTCTTCCTCTGGGGATGATTGCTATTCAGTCACACAACACGTCAGTGGTCTGGTATATCAACAAACAGGGAGGGATCAGATCTTAACCCCTTTGTCGCGAGGCCATGAGAGTGTGGGAATGGGTGATCTCCACCTGTCGCTTTCTCATCGCAATGCATATTCCGGGATGGTCCTACATCCTAGAGGTCAGGCTAAGTCGGACCATTCTGATGCCTTATGAGTGGTCTCTGAATCTGTCAGTAGCGGAACAGATCTTCAGTGAGTGGGGTCAACCTTGCTGCGATCTCTTCATATCTCCTTCAAACACGAAGTGCAGCAAGTTTTTGCTCTGAACCCCCTGCCGGGGGGGTCCCACAAAGATGCTCTAGTTCATGCCTGGCCTCCTGGTTTTCTGTATGTTTATCCGCCAGTACCTCTCATTCCGAGGTTTCTACAGAAAGCTCATCAACTGGGGAGCAAAGTGATCCTCATTGTCCCTTTCTGGCCTCGCCAGGTACGGTTTCCCTTCCTTTGGTCTAACCTTCTGGCTCCACCTTCGATCCTAGACCCCATTCAGGATTTTATTTCACACCCTTCAGGGATGCCTCATCAGAGTCTGGACAGCTTGAAGCTCACAGCTTGACTACTCCAGTTCCTGTGATTGCTAGGACTCCCAGACTATCCTCCTCAGTTAGATCTATTTTGGTAGCTGCTCATAAGTCTTCGACCAGGAAGGTTTATTTTATTTAATTATTTATTTATTTTACATTTGTTTACAGGGATAGTCTGACTGGATACATGTCCATTTTCAGCGGAGGCCCGGGGAGAAAAGCTCCAGTTCCCGTGATTGCTAAGACTCCCAGACTATCCTCCTCAGTTAGCTCTATTTTGGTAGCTGCTCATAAGTCTTCGACCAGGAATTAGAAGTTATGTACCTACCATAACGTTCCATGTTAGTTGTCTTCTTCTCGCCTTCTTTCTTGCTGGATGGGTTCGGAGCCGATCCTTGGCTCTGACTCGGCCACTCTAAAAGCTCGAGAGCTAGTTTCACCGGCTCGAGGCTCCCCTATATCCCACAATGCTAGGCGGTAACTCCTCAGATCTCGTTTGAAAGCTAAGGCCAGCAATAAAATTCCATAAGGAACAAAGAAACTCTTCTAGGTCTGTCCTGGCTAGGGGGAAGGAGGGTGGGACGCAAGAAAGAAGGCAAGAAGACAACTAACATGGAACGCTATGGTAGGTACATAACTTCTAAATGTTAAGTTGTCAATCTCGCCTTCATTCTTGCTGGATGGGACCGCGTCCCTAGCACCTTGTCCCGGGTGGCCTATCGGAACAGACTCTTGAGTACAGTGGAACCAAAGTTGGCTCGGTCTCTAGAGGCCAAGTCCAACTTATAATGAGAAATGAAGGTATGGGGAGAAGCCCAAGTAGCTGCAGAACAAATCGAATCAATAGGCAGCCTATCTTGGAAAGCTACCGAAGTGGCTAAAGCTCTAGTTGAATGAGCCCTGGGTTTGGATGGCAACCGTTGATGTCTTATTTCATACACTAGGGTAATCAACGAAGTAAGCCATCTAGAGAGAGAGACTTTAGAGACTGGAAGGCCCATTCTACCTTCTGCATAAGAAACAAACAGTTGGTCAGATTTCCTGAATTGTTTGGTCCTGTCTGGATAGTACCCAAGCTGGCGATGAATATCTAAACTGTGTAACTTTTGTTCTGACCTATTAGAATAATTTGGGAAGAAAACAGGATGCTCAATGGTTTGATTCAAATTTGCCAATGAAGGTACTTTGGGCAAAAAAGACGGGTTAGTATGCAAGGACACCCTGTCTTTATGAAATACTAGATAAGGGGGTCGACTACACAGAGCATGAAGTTCAGAGACTCTTCTAGCTGAGGTGATAGCTACTAAAAAGAGTGTCTTCCACGAAAGTAATTTTATAGAACATGAAGCCGCAGGTTCAAAGGGGGGAAGAATTAAGAATGCCAGAACCAAGTTGAGATCCCATTGAGGAGGAGGATCTTTGATGGGTGGTTTGAGTAGAAAGACTCCCTTTAAAAAGGCCTTGCAGAGTTTGTGAGACATGATAGAGGACTCTGAGACTCCAACATGAAAGTTCGAAATTGCAGCCAATTGAACTCTAATGGTAGAAGGGGACGAACCTGCATGGAAAAGTTCGGCTAGAAAGTCTAGAACTGTTTGAACAGAAGCAGTGAAAGGATCTATGTTCTTTGACTGCGCCCAAAAGGAAAAACGTTTCCACTTGCTATGATAAATCTTCCGAGTGGAAGATTTATGAGAGGCAATCAAGATATCTCTAACTGAGTGAGATATCAAAGGAAGCCTGGCTAAGGTCGGAATTGGAGGAACCAAGCTGTGAGGTTCCGAGAGGGAAGGGAGTGGTGCAACTGACCCGACTGATGGGTCAAAAGGTCTGGAACTGGGACCAGATGCCAAGGTTGTTCCAACAGATAACGGTGGAGAAAGGGGAGCCAAATTTGTCGAGGCCAGTAAGGGGCAATGAGGATCATAGAAGCTTCCTGAGCGATGGCTTTCTGTATCAGCTGGGATATCAGTGGGAAGGGGGGGGGGGGCATAGAGAAGTCCCCGGGGCCAAACGTGCACTAGAGTGTCTCTGCTGGGATGGCCTGGTTGGGGAAAGAGGGTGAAAAAAATCATTGCACTTGCTGTTTTGGGGAGTAGCGAAAAGGTCACAGCAAGGCCTGCCCCACTTTCGAAAAACTTTCTCCAACACTGAGTTGTTCAGAGACCACTCCTGAGGCATGAGAATAGCTCTGCTCAATTTGTCCGCAATCACATTGGACTTCCCGGGAATGTGCGTTGCTAACAGAAATCACTGAGAAGAGATCGCCCATTGCCATAGTCTGAGTGCCTCTCGACATAGGGGGTAAGACCTGGTTCCGCCTTGTTTGTTGATGTACCACACTACAGACATGTTGTCTGTTTGGATTGCTATAGTTCCTATGGGAAGAGAGTCTTGTAGGGCTTACAACGCTAGGAGCACTGCTCTCATCTTTAGAACGTTTATGTGCAAGTGGCACTCGAACGGTTGCCACATGCCCTGGACTGTCCTGCCCTGGAAATGCCCCCCCCCCACCCAATCAGGGAGGCGTCCGTTGTCACTGTAGCAACTGGAGGGGGAGGGACAAAAGGTCTCCCTAGGAGGAGCTGAGGGGATGAGATCCACCAAGAGAGATGACTCTTGCACGATTGAGTTATCCGAATAGGATGGGACATTGGAAGGCTTTGATAAGACCATTGTGTGAAGAGCATCCATTGTAAAATCCTCATGTGGAAGCGGGCTAATGGTAGGAGAGGGATGGCCACAGCCATAATCCCCAAGACTTTCAGGATCTGTCTGGCCTTGACTTTGTTGTTCTGTAAAAGAAGAAAGACCTGTTTGTGAATGTCTGCTATCCTCTGCTCTGTGAGTCTGGCTGACATCTTGACTGTGTCTAGATTTGCGCCTATGAAAGTAATAACACGACAAGGTGACAAGACAGACTTTTCGTAGTTTATTGAGATGCCTAGTGCCTGACATGTGCGAAAGGTGTAGTCTCTAGCGAGGAGTAAGAGATGCCTGGTGGGGGCTGTAAGGAGCCAGTCGTCTAAATAAGGAAACACCTGGAATCCTTGACGTCTCAGATGAGAAGCTACCACTGCCATGCATTTGGTAAACACTCGGGGGGCTGTAGTGAGACCAAAGGGCAGGGCTCTGAATTGAAAATGACTGATTCCCAGCCTGAAGCGGAGAAATCTCCTGGAGCGTCGATTCATCTTGATGTGATAGTACGCATCCTGGAGATCTATAGAGCACATCCAGCTGTCCCGCCCAAAAGGGAAGAATGGACTGCAGCGTGACCATCCGGAACTTTGTTTTCTTGACAAACTTGTTCAAGTTGCTGAGATCCAAAATGGGTCTCCAGTCCCCTGTTTTCTTTGGAACCAAAAAGAATTCGGAGTAGGTTCCGGATCCTACTTGGTCTGCTGGCACTGGTTGAATGGCTCTTTTTATGAGCAGCTTTGAAATTTCTAATGCTGCTTGCTCCCTTTGACTGGGTGGAATGTCTGGAAGGGATTTTTTGGACAGCTTCGGAATGAAAAGAAAGGGGATTCTGTAGCCTTCGGAAATGATAGACTGTACCCACTTGTCTTGAGTTAGGGATAGCCAGGCTTTTGGGTACAGTGACAACCTTCCCCCGACTGCCTCCGAAGGTGGACAGTCGGGCAACACCTCTGGATGCTGAAAGGGCTTGTCGGAAAAAGATTCTCGACTGCCCTGATTCTGCGGGCCCCCTCTGCCTCTGGGACGGCGTCTACCATTGTTGTTCCCCCCTCTGCCTCTAGAGGGGAATCGACTCTGTGTGTCAGGCAAGTCTCCTTGAGATTGTTTACGGAACCACATCTTTCCCCCCTTCTGACCTTTGGGGTAAGGTCTAGAAGGAGTAGAAAAACGGACTTTGACGGCAGAAAGAGTTTTGCCGTCAGTCTCGCACCTAGTCAAGGTTTCCTTCACTTGAGGACCAAAGAGGGATGATCCATCAAAGGGGGAATTAGTGAAGGACGCCTTAAAGGGGTCCGCAAAGTTACAAAGCCGCATCCAGGCGTGCCTACGCAAGGCTACACCTGTACCTGCTGCTCTACTTGCTCCATCAGCCGTATATGAAAGGAGGCGCATGGAGGAGTTGGTTACAGAATTAAGGGTAGCCAGCTGAGAGTTCATCCTATCCTGAAAACCCACAGCTGTTGGGTCCTTCAGCATTTCACTCGCTTCCTTGAGTAAATCCCTCTGAAGTCGAGTAAAATGACACAGGTAATTCAGCGATTTCATTGTAAAGGTCGCTGACGAGAACATCCGCTTCCCATACCTGTCCATCGACCTAGACTCCTTGTTAGGAGGATGAACAGGTACCGAAGGATCAGCTAACTCCTTCTTGGTAGCAGCAGCCACCACCATAGCATCAACAGAGACGCCCTTGGTCAGAAATTCTTTGTCTTTGGGGGCTGTGATGAACTTAGATGGTCTCCTGGGGGTGGGTTCCACTGAGTCAG
Source organism: Protopterus annectens (assembly GCF_019279795.1). Lineage (NCBI taxonomy): Eukaryota > Metazoa > Chordata > Ceratodontiformes > Protopteridae > Protopterus > Protopterus annectens. The sequence continues at coordinate 923,517,742 of NC_056747.1, forward strand.
GAGCCGCCCAAGCCTTCTTTGCCACCACTTGCATAAGGGGGTCAAAGGGAGGGGACACCCAGGAGGTGGAAGGGCGAGAGCCAAACGCCTCAAGGTACACTGATTCATCCTCTGAAGGGTTGAGGGCTGGCCAATTCCCCCTCTGTTTTAAGATTTCAAGGATGTCTGCAAAGGAGACATCTTCAGAGGGGGAACGAGGGGAACCTTCAGAATCCTCTAAATCAGTGTCAGAGGTGACAGACTCAGGGGAGTCAATGTGCTTCCTCTTACACTGCCTCTTCCTAGGGGGCTCTCCTACAGGGTCAGGAGAGGCCTCGGAAGAGGAGGAGATCCCCACAGGGGAAACTTGAGGAGCTGGCTCTCTATGGTCGGGGACAAGAGAGTGAGTAGAAATCACCGGAGGCACCATGGAGGGAAGGGCAGAAGGAGCTGACTGTGGATTAGAACCAGGTTCTAACACGCTCCTCATGACCTCAAAGGCACCCCTATCAGGCAGAGCCGGAGGTCTCCGTTCCGAAAAACTGAAAACCTCCCCCGGCACCGACAGTGATGGCTCCGAGGCCGATGTCGGAGCCGAACTCACCAGCGCCGAAGCACCGAGAGGGAGAGCGGGGTCGGACAAGGGTCCGATGCCATTCGCCCCCTCGGAGCCGATGAGGGAAGTCCGGCGCCGAAATTCTTCCAAGGAAGACATCGGAGCCGACAACGGAACTGAAGACAAAGGTATCGGTTCCGACGCCACCACAGTCTCAGGTCCGAACCGCCCCGGCTCCGATCTCAAAAGAGTCAGAGGAGGAATATTTTGAGTGGTGGGGGTAGTCTTCGACTGTTGAGTCGGACTTTGAAGCATTTGGGCTAATGCCTCGGACTTAAGAAGTCGACTCACTACTCTCTGAAAGTCGTGGTCCGATAACCTGGAAGACCTAGAAGAGTGGGATCTATGGCTCCGTTCAGACAGCAAAGGTGATGCTGGAGCCGAATGAACGGAGCCGATAGATGGGGAATGGGACCTCTTCTTAGTTGTCGGCTCCGACAACTTGATCAGAGCCGACTCAGTTATGTCTTCCTCGACTCCGGCCGGAGCCGAGGACAGCGTAGGTACATGCATTCGAGATTCATCGGCTCCGGCCGGAGCCGATGTTCGAATGGACTTAGAGCCCCCAGAAGTTGGCTCAGAGGCTGGAGCCGAAGGTCTGGAGGACTTAGAGGGTCTCCTCGATGACAGTGGAGGGACCCTCAGGCTTTAATAAGCCTCTGAGAATTAATTTATTTTTTCGCTCCTGCAGGACTCTAGGGCTGAAGCCATGGCAAACAGCACATGAGTCCTGCAGGTGCAAAGGTCCCAGGCAGTAAACACAAGAAGTGTGACCGTCTGTCAGAGACATCTTCTGACAGCACGAGTCACACTTCTTGAAGCCTGAGACCTTTGATTCTTTGGACATGTCCAAAGAGAAGAAAAAGTGTAATCACAAACACACACACACACACACACACCGATTACACTTTAAAAACAATAAACTTTAAATTTTAACTTACAAAGTTTAAACCAAAAAATTTCCCTACAAAAACACAGACACTCCAATTACCAAGGGAGGGAGGAGTGGGCCTAAAGCCCAAGGGAAAGGTTGGATAATTTAGGATAGGTAGACTAATGAAAATTAACTAAAAGGGATTAAAGGTATTTAACTATTTAAAGTTATGAAAGGGAGCTAACTTAAAGGGGTTTCTGACTGACTAAAACTGTCAAAAGATTCAACTAACCTGAGCCGGTTGAAAAAAGCACCTCGATCGCGTAGCGGCAAACGAGATCTGAGGAGTTACCGCCTAGCATTGTGCGATATAGGGGAGCCTCGAGCCGGTGAAACTAGCTCTCGAGCTTTTAGAGTGGCCGAGTCGGAGCCGAGGATCGGCTCCGAACCCATCCAGCAAGAATGAAGGCGAGATTGACAACTTAACATGGTTTATTTTATTTATTTATTTATTTTACATTTCTTTACCAGGATAGTCTGACTGGATACATGTCCATTTTCAGCGGAGGCCCGGGGAGAAAAGCTCCACACAGACAAACTTACATAGATTACACAGAAGTTAGCAAACAATTATAAAAACAAAGTGATTATATACAATGGCTTAGTAGTGCTCTCTAGTAGGGACTCACAATTCTCATGGACAGACACAATTAAAAGTAAAAGACATCAGATTGGAAGCAGAGCTTGGTGACATAGTTACAAGTTATGATAATTACAGAATATGCTTTCAGTTTATAACTTAATCAGGGTTGGTACATGGGCATAGCCAATTCACTTTGAGATATTGTTTGAGGATTTTTTTGAAGAGACTTTTGGAGGACTGTAGGGTTATATAGTTTGGCAACAAATTCCAGGTTTTGCCAATGAAGTTGGAAAACAGGGATTCACCAGCAGAGTTATTAGCTTTGTGGGTTTGGACCAGTAGTTTATCGGCTGACGGTAGGGATCTCAGGTTGCTATATGGCTTAATAATATTTTTAAGTCAGGGGGTATGTTCAGGGTGGTACAAAATATTGTGCGCTATTAAGAGTTAACTGAACTGAATTAAGCTGGACAGTTCTAGCAACTCTAGTTGTTTAAGGTTCTGGCAGTGGTGGGTTCTATAGGTGGAGCCAGTGGCAAATCTGGCAATATGATTTTAGCTATGGGACAAACTTACTTCATTTGGATTTGTTGAGGTTTGAGAGTACAGGCGAGGTATATAAAAGAGTAGAGAGAGTAGGTGTGATTGGGCGATTGCAGTCCTAGCTAGTGGGGTTAAAAATGTCTTGTTTCTATACAGTGATCCAAGCTTCTATTGATGGTCTGCATGGTTTTGTTGACCTGTAGGCCAAACTTGAGATTATTGTCTATGATAACCCCTAGCAGTTTGGTGCGATGATCTGAGGAAATAGTGGTACCATTGTTAGATGTGACCGAGAATGAAAGTGTGGTAGATCTACTAGAGGGGGAGAAGAGTAGAAGTTTAGTTTTATTGGGGTTCAGAAGTAGGTGTTGGTTGGTGAGTCAGTTCTCGATAGTGTTAAATGTATTTTGGGTTAAGGTTTGCAGTTCGGATGGGGAGGTGGCTGAGCAGATCAGAGTGGAATCATCTACAACATGAATGCAGGTAGCTTTAGGGATAGCAGTGTGAAGGTTGTTGATAAAAATAGAGAAGAGTAGTGGACCTAGTATGGACTCTTGAGGGACACCAAGTGTGAGAGGTAGCTGGCTGGAGAGTTTGCCCTGCCATAGTACCGCCTGTTGTCTACCAGTCAGGTAGGACTGGAACCACTGGATAGTAGGCTTGTTGAGGGAAATAGATTTTAGTGAAAGAATGAGAAGTTCATGGTTGACCATGTCAAAGACTTTTGATAGGTCAAGAAAGAGGGTGGAGGTTAGTCTATTATCATTCCTGTTTTGGTTTATGGCAGTAGTAAAGGAAAGGAGGGCTGAGGTGGTGCTGTGGTATGGCCTGAAACCATGCTGGGAGTTGGATAGTTAGTTATTCTGTGTAAGGTACTGCATTAGTTGCTTGTGTACACATTTCTCCATTATTTTGGCTAGTGGGGAAAGAATGGCAATGGGTCTATAGTTGGATATGTCTAAGGAGTTACCACCTTTATGGAGTGGGATGACGTGAGATATTTTCCAGAGGGAGAGGACAACATTTTTGAATAAAGTTCTGTTGATGAGGATAGATATGGGGTATGCAATGGCAACTGCCGCTATCTGTAGGTACTCTGCAGGGAGGAGGTCAGCAGCAAGGGTGGTAGGTTTTAGTTTTTTTAGAAGTGCTTTGATAAAACTAGTGGATACTGGTTGGAAGCTAAATTTGGGCTGCTTATTGGGTAGATTAATTGTGTGGTTTAAGTTAGATGAGGTTAGTTGACTTGCTAGGGACTGAATTGTTTCAGTGAAAAAGTTATTAAAGGCGCTAGCTATGGTCTCTGGGGAACTATGGGTGAGGTTAGCCGGGGTTGGGGTGGTGGAATGACCTGGACAAAGTAGTTGATTTAAGCCTGCCCAGAACTTTTGAGGGCTGTTATGGTGTTTTTGTACGAAATTTTGGTAGAAGCTTTTTTTATCCAGTAAAATAGCTTTCTTTGTATCATTCCTGAGTTGACGATATTTTAGATGGTCAAGTAGGGCTTTAATTGTTCTCCAGATGGCCCAGACGCTGTTTCTAGTTTTGATTTTAGCTTTGGTATCTTTTGTGAGCCAAGGTATTATTGTACTTGCTGGAGCATGGGAATCAATGATACTTAGGAATTTAGTGTTAAAGTGATCTATGGTCTTCTCTAATGTTAGATTTTTTAGTTCAATTGCTTTTAATTCATTTTGGAATATGGCAGCGTCAAAAGTTTTTCCTGTTTCTAACTGTTTTATTTGGGCTGGTGAGGGCTTCCTGCCTTATGTTTTATGATATAGGTTAGACAATGGTCGTTGAGGTCATCAGGAAGAGTACCAGCTATGTACACTTGGGGTTGGTTATTAACTAGGATCCAGTCTAGGATACTTTCCCTGTTGGTTGGTTTGTTTATGTTATAAATAAATAAATGATTACTGTATACCATAAAATAAAAGTTAATACCACTCTTTCTACAGTAATACATTGGAATATTTAGTAGCATTTGTATGTAACTATTGTAGATACAATGTTTCATATGGGTTGCATGCATAGTAAGTGTATGTTCCTTTAAGGAAAAAATGTTTGGCGCCAAGTTTCGAATTTAAGCACCAGCATTTAGTAATCATGATGTTCTGATGAAGCCCATATTGTGCTGGGTGAAAGCGCGTAACGTTTTTTGTTTTTAATGCAATAAAGTCTCCTTAAGATAACTGAGTATTTCCATTCACTTATTGGTGACATCTAGGCTTTTGGATGCTATTTATTGTGGTTCTCAGTTCGTGATTTATTCTGGAGGTCCATGGCTACGTCTGTGGCCTTTTGGTCTAGAGTGTCTTTGGATGATATTTGTTCTGCAGCTACTTAGTCCTCATCTCATACGTTTATTTTTCATTACAAATTGGATTTGACTTCCAGAAGGAGAGCATCCTTTGGTTCGGCAGTGCTCCGGAATTTCCTTCCATGAGGGCCCCCCAGGAGTTTAGTAGCTGGGGACTCTGTCCCACAGGTTGAAGACCAAATGAAGTAAACTACTTCAGATAAAGAAGTTATGTACTCACCATAATGTTCCATCTGAGTAGATGTACTTCATTTGCCTTCAATCATCCCTCCCTCCTTCCCCTGGACCTTGGCGCATGATCAGCCTACAGGCTGCAGTATAGATCACAAGTAAATCTTTCAGGTCGGGTTCTCACTATAAGTTCAGCAAACTCGATCTGCTGATGGAAGGCAGTGGAGGTGTATTATGGGTAAGGGGAGGAGTTTGGAGCTCGGAGCTGATGCTAGCAAAACTTGCCAGCTCGGATCCAATACGGATCCGTAACCCACAGGTTGAAGACAAATGAAGTACAACTACTCAGAGAGAACGTTATGGTGAGTACATAACTTCTTTATTTAGTTTTATATGGTATGGTATAGTTACAAAGGAGAAAGCAGAGTAACCCAAATTTCAAACCAGGCATGAATAATTCCCACAATAATGCTCACACAAACATGCTACACTGTTATTAAATTGTTGACCTGTATTGTTTTTGTGAGTTATATATATATTTTTTAATTTTTACGTTTTTATTATGTTTTTCAGTTGAGATTTTGAATTAGTATCTGTAATATTTTGCATATTTTAACTAGATGTTGCAGAGTGTTAGAAGTAGAATTTATTTAGGAGTTATGTACTTACCATAACTTGGTATCTGTGTTGTCCATTTTCATTCTTCCTCACTGCTGGGTCACGGATCCGATCCTCAGATCCAACTCGGCTGAATTTTCCAAACTTTAGAACCTAGTCTCAAGCTCCTCCCTCTTCCCATAATGCACTACGCCACCTCTAGCTCCTCAGATCAAGTTTGCCTCCTATGTCGATAGAATTAGAGAGACATGAGAGATAAGGTAAGAATTAGAACTTAAGTGGAACTAGAAATCTGCGTAACATCCGATATCCTAGAAAGATAAGGCCGTGGGATGGCTGGGAAGGAAGGTGAGGAAGAATGAAAATGGACAACACATATACTAAGTTATGGTAAGTACATAACTCCTAAATCTGATGTTATCCTTTTCATTTTTTCTCACTGATGGGTTACAGTCCCCAGCTATGTAATTCGTGATAGGTCCTCAAGGAAGGATATGCCTGAGCACTGTCTGCTTCTAGAGACAATGCCCAGTATGTAGTGCATCACAAGGTTATGATTTGTAAAAACCAGTGACTGTATTAGAGATATCATCAAAAGAAACTGTGGTAGAAAGGTTAATGAGGTAGTCATAGATTAGGTAGAATGGCTCTAGGATGATGAGGCAGTTCTAAACCATTTTGGGAATAAATCAGAGAGAATACAGTTAGCAATCGATCTGGCCAGAATAATTATATATTTATGTGTGTGTGTATAAGACTGTTTAACCTAGGCAGTTAGAAGGAAAAGGAGATAAAGAGCTGGTCGGATTTTCTGTACTATTTGGTCCCATGAAAATGTAAACATAACTATCTATGAATATCCAACAGGAGAAACATGCATCGGCTATAATTAGAAAAACTGGCAATTTTGAAAGGATGATTAATATTGGTTTCTGTGACTACTTGGTTATAAAGGAGGGATTGGTCCAGAAGGACACCCTATCTTATGGGCAAAAAAATAGAGAGGCTTGGCAAACAAGGCCTGACGTGCTGCAAATTTGTTTTGCCCACATTATGTCACCAAGAAAAATGTTTTTTTTTTTTTTAAAAGAAATTTCATATCACAATTGCTCGTCCGAAGTAGAAAAGTTATAGTTTATGGTATGTCTACTCAACAAGATTCCTTTCAGGGGAAGAACGTTATATAATCTGGAAGCCCAAGTGTGAATTGTATTTATCATTATTATTTCTTTATTATGTCAGGCTAAGCAATGATATATTAGAGGTTCTGAACCCTGCTAGCTAATGTCACAAACAAGGGAAGCGAGCCTGCACCATCTTACAAACACTAGAAACAGAAAAAACACGTGGTCAGTTTGAGGGTGTGCAGACTGGGGTGCTGCATCTCTGATGGATGACATAAGAGATTCCAAATGGGCTCCAGAATCCATACATGATATTTCAGATGATCCAGAGAGAGAGGAGAACCACACTTGAGGAGGCCAAAAAAGGGAGAATGAAGATTACAGACCTCTTCAACCTGCTGTCTTTTTGTAGAAACCTTGAGATTAAAGGTGGGGGGGGGGTAAGCATATAGGAGATGGGTGGGGTTGATCGTGAACCCAAGCATGCCTCAGGAATTCCCCCGGAGGGGAGTTTAGAGTGAAGTATCTACTGTATTTGTTGTTTAAGGTGAAAGCAAGAAAGTCGTAATAAGACTGGCCCCAACGGCTAAAAAATCAGGTTTACAACTGATTTACTGAGGAACCACTTATCAGGAATCAGACTAGTCATACTGTGTCTGTCTGCCAGAGGGTTGAATTTCATCAGAATATGTGTTGCCATTAGAAACTGGTCTGAAGAAATCATCCAGTCCCAAAACCCTCGTGACCGCTCTGCACAAGAGGTAAGAACAGGTTCCCTTTATTTATTGATATACTAAACTACTGACATGTTGTCAGTGTGCATTGCAATAGTCTCCAGAAGGATAACATCCTGAATGGCTTGTAATGTGAGTAGGACAGCTGTCATCTCGAGGACATTGGTATCCAACCTGGACTACAGGTGAGACCACATGCTAGGAATATCTTTTAAGCTGAAATTTCCCTTGAAATTTCCCCCACTTCCCATTCCAGATGGGGAGCATCTGTAGTCACTGTGGCTGTGGATTGGGGGGGGGGGGCAGACTGCCTAGGAACAGATTGTCCGACTGGATCCACCAGTGAAGATGATGTTTGTAAATTGGTTTTATAGGAACAGACAGAGGATGAAAAAGGGCTAGGACCACAAGCTTGTAGGTTCAATCTTGCTGGGGGGGAACGGAAGTGACAGTGAGTCCCACTTTAGATTTCTTAACGACGTGATGAGGTGAAGAATCAAAGATGCTATCTACTTTGTGGTATTCAAAGGAGAGCTTATGAATTCCAAATTCTGTATAGGGGATTGATTCTATTTAGCGAAATTTATAGTAATGCGCAGGGATATGAGGATTTAAAAACAGGTAATCCACAGCTTGACAACAGTTGATACCACGCTGCATCAGTAAGGGTGGAGTCGTTCAGACCCAGGAACACCTGAAAACTTGAAAATGGGTAGGGTACATCCAATCATTCTTGCTCAGAAGCAGTAGGATGGACTGAACCATGACTATCTGGAAGTATGACTTCTCTACATATGGACTGCTTAGATCCAAAATGGGAAAAAGGGAAATGTAATAACCTCTGGATATTATTCCTAGCACCCAGGCATTGTTTGTTAAGTTGGTCTAAGTGTCCAGGTGCTGCGAAAAAAGCTTTCCCCAACTGCCTCCATAGATGGGCAGTCGGACAGTGCTTCAGAAGCTCTGATAGGGCCTGTTAGAGAATGTTGTCTGGAGCCCTGGTTCTGTGCATCAACCCTGCTTCTGTGGCCCAAGCTCCGACATCTAGCCTCCTAAGAAGTAACAGAGAAGCAGATTTAGCAGGCACACCCACGGAATCACCAGTGTGCAGAATAGATGAGAAGTCAAAGTGGATCTGACTCTCAAAAGCCAATGCACTGTTTCAATTCCTGAGAGACTCTGCATATCAAGTAGGAAATGGAGTAGAGATAAGGCCCAAAGGGTATATTGAAACCTGATACTGTATTTATTTTATTTGTTTATTTTTGGGGATAGAGCACTGGTCTGTATGGATCTTGTAAATATATTGTAATCTGGATTTAGTGGAATGGGCCCATAATGGCAATCTAAATAGAGTAACTTTGACCAATTTTAGTTCTGTGAATGACATAATTAATTGCAGAGAATGGCCAGGAATCCAAAGACTTGAAGGAAGGAGGGCAGGGTTTCTTCCGGAATTCTAGCTGCAGGGGGAAAATATCTCCATGGTGAGAAACAGTATCCTGGGCCAGAAAAATCATACTGGTTAAGCACCTGTGCAAGCCATGACAGGGCTGAACTGGCCAAATCTCCAAGCTGGAAGAAGAAGCACAACCGTAAGTTTGTCAGGTTGAAGGGATTCTTTGGATACGAAGAAGCTGCACTGGCTCAACAGCTCGAATCCGAAGGGGTTTGGATTTGAGAAAAGCCCGACAGTTACCTATCAGATTCTAGGTTTAGGATTCAAAGAAGTTTTGTTAGAAACAGCACTGGCTCCACATCTCGGATCCAAAGGGGGGTTCAGATCCGAGAAGTGCTTGACACTTGTCTGTTGGATCCCAGCTAGGATTCCAGGAGGAAACAATCAGTTAAATGGATGAGATCCAAGGAGAAGTCAGGATCAGAAAAGTTTTTTTTTTTTTTTCTCAGCTCAGATCTGAAGGGATCCCAGAGATGCTTGGTAGTTACCTGTCAGATCCTAGGCGTAGGGACTTCATTCCTTAGAAAATGTTTTGAGGAGAAGAACAAAACTAAAATCTGAAATGTTGAGAGCTATGTCAGAAGGCTTAGGATCCAAGGGGGGAACTGTCTAACTAAATTGGATCCGTAGGTTTGGAAAGGAGGTGGTGAACTTTTTTTTACTCATGTTAGAAGGAGGCAGCTGCAACGCGCTCTGCTCAATGAGGAAGACTTCCAATCAGTCATATCCGGGGTTTAGGATCCGAAAATTAGTTGGCAGGTAATTGGCACTTTTATGTTGGATCCAAAGACTTATGATCTGATGGACTTAGCAGCTAATCAAAAGCAGTAGCTGTAATGCTCTCTGGATGATTTGGCAGAGTTCAATCGTTCAGATCCAGAGCTTAGGATTTGAGGAAACTGGCAAGATAATAGAAAAATTCTATTTGTTGGATCCGGAGACCTAAGATCTGATGCAGTTAGCAGCCATTTTTGAAAGTTTTTAAGAACTGTGTCATTTAGATCAGAGGAATACTTAGGATCTGAAGTTGGTACTAAGGTCTTTGGATCTGAGGAAATGGGATTTGAAGTCCTTTGCAGAATTTCATTCTGTCCATTTTTTTTTAAATGAGGGTTGAGCCCCTGATGTAATCATTTTACCTATCTGTAAAGATGCCAAAAGTGTTGAACAAAAATGTAATTCCTGCATTCATAGTTGTAGCAGCTTAGGAGGGTGGTAAGATAACATTCCCGAGGTTAATACATATTTTATGCAGGGTACAAAGTTCGTGGCCAAAAAGTCCACCAACATCTGACCCCAGTCTCCAGAAACTGCTCTGTACATTCCAGTAGAGACAGCAGGAACAGATATAGTTAGGATCATTTCTGGACATCCATGGAAAAGATGTACAGTTGAGGGGCATGATGTAGGTATTGAGACTAGGGAGAAGCTCCTGGTAGTAAGCAAAAAGGATAGGAAGTCTGTAAGAGAAAAAGGATGTTACTATTTCGAGACTTTAATCCTTAGACCATCCTTGTAGATCAGAGTGTAAAGTGTGTGTGCTTGTATCTTTAAGAAGCATGCGAGGCTGTACATGCATGTATATAACCCACACACATGCACAACCTTAGTGCCATTTTGAAAGAGCAGCTAGGTAGTAAGCATGCATGATCATAGTAATTAATTGTATATAAGTTACTTAAGTTACAGTCTATAGTCAACAGTAGTAATGTGTTTATATATAATAAAGCTGTTTGAACAGAACCCACAAAGATTTGTTCATTCATGTCCTAATACGAAAGCGACATGTTGTCATAACTGGGATGGAAGAGAGAAGAATATTCCAAGCCATGAGATGTAAAGATGACGGGGAAGGTAAAACCGAGAGAAAAGAGCACAAACATAGCCAGAAAAAATCAAAGGTAATGAGAAATAAAACAAACTATTTACTCGATGCAAAAGATAATAAAGGGGCATTACAGGGGCAAAAACCGCATTATTACGCAAGCGGAAAGTATCAAAAGTTTGTTACAACCCTCTCTTCTTACCTCCCAACACTCAGACTTGTGAGAGATGCACTTATATATGCAAATTGGAAGCCATGCACTCTCCAGCTAAGACTGGAATAGCTGGTCAAGAGGAGAAGGTCAACACTTGCACCACACCACATGGAACACACAGCCCTCCAGAATACACACCAGCACTGCCTTCACATAAAAACACAAACCACACACCCACCTTCATGGAAGCTGGCAATAAAAACCTATCCAAACAGCAGAGACCTCCAAAGCAGAAACTCACTCGACCAGCACAACACTAATCATGAGACACATAACTCTCCTAAACAGTGTGCCACTCAACCAAAGCCCCTATGACAAAACAGCATGCCCAACAAACTAGTCATAGGTGACTTGATAGTGAGGCACACTGATGTCCCACTCACTAGGCTGAATAAGGAGAAAGTAACAGTCAGCTGCCTGTCAGGTGCCAAGATCTGTCACATAATGCATGCACTCAGATCCCTTAACAACAGGTACAAATATGACTCCATCATTGTACATGTGGGTATGAATGACCTGAGACATGCCTCCCTGGATTACATGAAAAGAGACATGGAGGAGCTCTTGGATTATGTAGCCCAGGTGGGTATGACCTTAGCCCTGAGCAGCATCCTACCATCACCCAGAATGATACCACAGTACAAGCAGAAAATGATTGATTTCAACAATTGGCTACGTTTCTGGCGTCATTCTAAGGGGATCCAGTATCTGCCTGGGATGACATGACTGACAGACCTCGATGCTTTGCCAGAAATGGCCTGCCTCTGTCACCCCTGGGCTTCCAGATACTAGCTAAGGCTCTTGCCATCCATATAGTGCCTTTTTTAGGTGGTATTCCAAAGACCAAATTACCACCGTAACAGCTAAAAACAAATGCAATCTGAGGGTCATGCTGCTCAGCTCTAGGAGTCTAAATCTCAAAATGCACTCGTTCGAAGCACTCCTTAAAATGGAGAACATAGACATTTCTGCTGTAACAGAGACCTAGTTCAAGGCAGAAGAAAGCATCCCTACACTACCAGGCTATAACTCATTCCACACCTTTCGGCCTAGAACTTGGACTGAAGCTCCAAAGGATGTGGTGTTTCCATATTCATAAAGGATTCGCACACCTCCAGACTGGTAGCCCAACATAAAGCATCAGAGATACTTCAGGGGCAACTAACATTGGGTAAGACAGCGATTCAGGTCGTAGCCTGCTATAGGTTCCCAACCATGTCCCAAGACTCACACTCCACGTTCCTAAGCACCCTGGAGAATATTAGGGTCCAACCTAACACTCCACACTAGGAGACTTCAACTACCCCTACATTAACTGGGAAAACTACTCATATATCAATACACTTGCCCAAAGTTTCCTGGCGTTCATTAATTCCAATGCCCTGGACCAGCTTGTTCTTACCCCCACTAGAGGTAGCAACATCCTTGACCTGGTCATTACGAACATGGGTGACTATTGCCCTACACCAATAGTCAGCTCCCCCCTGGTAAGATCCGACCACAAATTAATCACCTTGGAAATCCACATCCCTTCCACCCCCCACAAAGGTAACCACCATGAAAAACTTCTTCAAAGCTAACTTTGGGCTCCTAAAAACAGAGGTGCCTAACTTCACGGCACCCATGCAAATGGACAATAGTTGCATGACCGCCAAATCATACACCAATACACTGTATGAACACGTACACAAATCCATGGATCTCGCCCTACCCAATAGAACCAAGACGCTCTCCTCCAAAAAAAGGAAGCCAATCTGGTGGTCCCCTGCCATAAACAAACTCTACAACAGAAGGAGGAAACTGATGCGGAATAAGTCCCAAGACTGGAAAAATTCCCTTATCAGCCTCAACAAAAAGTTGAGATCCCTCATCAAATCCTCTAAAGCTAGCTATGAAAACAAAATTGCAGCAGACAGTAAAGACAACCACAAGGCCTTCTATAGTTATGTAAAGTATCTCCACGGCAACACCCAGATTTGCTCTGAGCTACTGCACAATGGTACCTCCTATACTGAGACAACAGATATTGCCATTATACTGGCCGACAGATTAAGTGCCAACTCCCCCACCCCAAAGGACCAATCACAATACCAGTAGACTGACAGGCACCCAGTATTACTGCAACACAGGTTAAAAATATGCTGTCCAAGGCCAAGAATACAGCTTCTATGGGACCTGACAATATCCCTGGATGTGTTCTACATGAACTACAGAATGAACTGGCACCTCACCTGTGTGCCCTGTTCAATCACAGCCTCACCTCAAGTTTTGTCCCTACCGAATGGCGCACTGCTACAGTCATCCCTCTCCACAAAGGAGGAGCGACTACAGACCCTGGGAACTATCGCCCCATTAGCCTGAGTCTGATATGCAAAGCTATGGAACACATCATCATGGTCCTAATAAACAAGGATATAGGGAATATCCAAACTCTGGTTCCCACACAGTTTGGTTTTGTGAAGGGTAGATCATGCCTGCTCAACTTGGTCGACTTCTATGAGTCAGTTACCAGAGCTGTGGATGAAGGCAAGGTGGTTCATACAGCCTACCTTGATCTGGCAAAGGCCTTTGATACCATTCCCCACTCAGGAATAATAGACAAAACTCGCTAAGTTAGGCATCAACCCCTATATCACTAGGTGGGTTGCAAACTGGCTCACAGATAGATCCCACAGTGTGAAAGTAGCTGACTCCAAGTTAGACTGTTGACTAGTCACGAGTGGAGTCCCACAGGGTTCAGTCCTGGGTCCTTTCCTGTTTGGTATCTACTTCTCTGAAGTCCAGGCTAACATGAAGGGACTCTGGCTGACAAAGTTCGCAGGTGATTGCAAGTTGGGCGCTATTATTAACTCCTCAAGTGATGTTGACATCCTACATAATGGCCTCACTGAGACCAATGACTGGTGTCAGAATCATGGCCTTAAGCTCAATGCCAAAATATGTGTCGTCATCCCCCTTTGGGAAAAAACTGGTTCCCATGAATTACCACACTGATGGTAGTCCACTGAACACTGAAGGCATTATAAGAGATCTGAGAACACAGGTTGACAGCAACCTCTCTTTTGATCACCACACTGCCACTATGGTCAGAAAGTCCTTCTATGTGGCACATCTCATTACTAAGGGTTTTGCATCCAGGAAGAAAGAGGTCATTGTCTTCCTCTACTCTTCCCTCATTAGACCAATCATCGAGTACAATGCCACATTTGGCATGTACCTCACTAGACACCTGCAACAACTGGAGAGGCCACAAAAGTACCTCATAAAGAGGATCCTAGACCTGAAAACATTTGTCCTATATGGACAGACTCAAAAAACTCCAACTATTCTCTGTCTCACATCGCCTACTTACAGTTGACCTCTGCTTGACTTACAAAGTCCTGTCTGACCCAGCTCGGTTAGAAATGCTACATCTAAAGAAATCCCAATCCCTGCGCACCACACGCTCCAGAGACCTCAACCTCATTACAACAATAAACAGAACATACTGGAAGGATAGGCTCATAACCCAGAGACTGCCCATACTATTTATTTATTTATTTACATTTGTTGACCGGGAGTGTCCGACTGGACATAGGTCCATTTTCAGCGGAGGCCCGGGGAGAAAAGCTCCACAGTTAAAATAGACAGACAGTAGTTACACTGGATTACATAGCGATTAACAATTTAACATAGCAATTACTTACAACATATTTACAGATGAAGAACATAGTACATCAGTAGACAACTAGAATTTTTATCTGTGAAGTACATAACAGACATTAACAGATGTTACAATAAGAAGTTCCTGCTGTATAATAAGTACTAGGCTTATGAGCATCTGAGTTTGCTATAATCAAGGTAGTTAGTGGAGTGGAAAGAAAGGTAGTGGTTGGATGGGGTGGGTGATATTAGAGTGGGAGTTGCAAGGGCATAGTCAGCATGTTTTTAGGTACACTTTTAGTAAAGTTTTGAAGTGGGTGCATGATGGTACGGAGGTAATTGTAGGTGGAAGGGAGTTCCATAATTTGGCTATGGTGCAAGAGAATAGTGCTTCACCAGCAGAGTTATTGGCTTTAGTGATCTGCAAGTGATTTTTGTTGCTGGATCTTAGTGGTCTGGTGGTGCGATAGGGTTGGAGTAGATTCTGGATGGATGGGACATTTAGTGGATGGTTTACTAGTTTGGGCGAGTGAGAGTTGATATCACTGAAGGAAGTGAGGGAGTTCAAGCCAGCCCAGTTCAGCAAGTGAGAGACAGTGGTGACTACAGTAGGATGCCCCTGTGGCGAATTTGGCGATTTTGTTGTAGCAGGTCTCTAGCTTGTTTAGATTGCATTGCCTTAGGTTGGTATATATTAGAGGGGCATAAAGTAGGGTGGAGATAAGGTGGGAATTTGCTACTGAAATCTTTGCTGCTTTGGTGAGAAGTTGCTTATTTCTGTATAACGCTCCTAGTTTTTTGTGGACTTTTTTTATGGTCATGGATATGTGAATGTCAAATTTTAGTTAATTGTCTTTTTCCACTCCTAGCAATTTGGTGTGTTCAGTTGGGTATATAGTGGTGTTGTCTTTTGCTGTGATGTTAAAGTGAGAGTTGTTATGAGTATGTTTGGTGGGTTGGAAGATGAGTAGTTTAGTTTTGTTTGGGTTGAGTATTAATTGGGCAACAGATAACCAAGTTTCAACAGAGGAAAAGGCTTCCTGTGTGACTTTTAGAAGTTTGGGTAGGGACTGGGCTGAGCAGATGATGGTTGAGTCATCTGCGTATTGTGTGTGTGCACCATGTTTGGTGGCAGAGGCTAGATTATTGGTGTAAACAGAGAAGAGTAGGGGACCAAGGATGGATCCTTGGGGAACCCCTATGGAGACAGGTAGTTGGGGAGATATGTCATTCTGCCATACAACGGATTGTTGGCGGTCATACAGTTAACTCTGAAACCAGTTGGTGACTGATTAAAAGAAGGATAGGTTATTGAGGACAGAGATAAGTTGTTTGTGTGGAACCATGTCAAATGCTTTAGATAGGTCTAGGAAAGTAGCAGAGGAGAGATAGCCAATGTTTTTACGCTGAAGGATAGTGTTAGTAAAGGAGAGTAAGGCAGTGGTGGTTCTATGGTTTGGTCAGAAACCATGCTGAGTACTGGAAAGGATGTTGTTAGTAAAGAGGTAGTCTGAGACCTGAGAGTGTATGCATATCTCTAGAATTTTGGAGAGTGGAATGAGAATAGCTATGGGGCAGTAATTGGTTAGTTCTGTGGAGGGTCCGCCTTTGTGGAGGGGAATTATATGTGATACTTTCCCACAGTGTGGGAACGTAACTTTCTGACAGAAATCAGTTAATCAAGATGGATACTGGGTAGGCCAGAGCATCAGCTGCGATTTGTAGGTATTCACTTGGGAGGTTGTCTGCTGCTAATTTGGTGGGTTTAAGTTTAGTTAAGAATTTTTTTATGTTGGAGGTAGTTACAGGAGAAAAAGAGAAGGCAGTGGGGAGATTACTAGTTGAAGGTGTGGGTTGGAGGGGAGGGGAGTTGTGTTGTTTAGCTAGTGATAGTATGGTTTGGGTGAAGTGTGTGTTGAATGAGGTAGCAATATTTTCTGAGGAGTGAGGGATGTTCGGAGGAGGGGTACTGACTTTACCTGGGTGAAGGATGGAGTTTATGGAGGACCACAATTGTTTGGGGCTGTGTTGTGAGAAGTCTGGGGCAGACTGGTAGTATTGGAATTTGTCCTGTTTTATTAGCTTTTTGAGTCTATTGCTTAGTTCTAGGAATTTCTGTTTTGTTGAGGGGGTTTTGGTTTTGCGCCAGTGCTCCCAGGCTTTATCCCTGTTTTTCATTACTGACTTAGTGGTTTTCTTTAGCCATGGGGAGGGTTGTGCTTTGGTTCTGGAAAGCCTTATGGGAGCATGGTAATTAAGGATGCTCAGGAGGGTAGTATTAAAAAATTCAACTGCATCATCAAGACTGAGGTACTTTAGAGGATGCCAGTTACACTCTTTGAGGGATGAGATGAATGTGAGTGGGTTAAAGTCTAGTTTTTTACGTATTTGACGGTAGATGACAGATTTAGCTTGGTATAGGTATTTTTTGAGTAGGAATGTTGGGGAGTGTTCACTGAGGCTATCTGATAAGCAGCCTGTTATATATGACTGGGGGCTCTTACTGACTAGTATCCAATCCAGGGTAGTCTATGGAATAGACTTCCCATACATGTCAAGCAGAGTACTTCACTGATCCTCTTAAAGAGAAATCTTGATGAGTGGATGGGAAATGGAAAATTCACCCTAGGGATAACTCCAGTGTCTCTACTCGACAGGTACTGGGAACTAAGGTCGGTTGGCATGATGCCAGGTTAATCCTATGGCTAGGCTTGTAAAGGCCCCAGGGCCATTAGCCTAGTACATACCTATGAACATATGAACTAAAGAAAATGTTTTAAGATAAAAGTATTCGACAAATCAATTAATTGTAAAGCAAAACAAGTACGTTTAAAGCAGAAAACGAGTAAGTTTAAAGCAAAACAAGTATGTTTGAAGCAAAGTTGGGCATGTTTAGAGTAAAACGAGCACAATAAATGTATGATGGGCATGAAAACGGCTTAAACAAGCAAATAGATTACAATAAGAAAAGAGAAGGGCACATTAAGCAAAATAAAGCAAGGTGACTGCAAGTGTTTGGACAAAGTGCTGTGTTTGGGCATAACTACGACTTTGTATTGTATCAAGGGTGTAACTAAAGTTATTCGAAGTATCTCAGAGTGTGTAAAAGGGCTTACAGTGTGTGCTTATTACTGTGCATGTATTTTGAAGAGTTCATTGCGTGCAAAGTGCAACTATTTCATACAATCTAGTCAAAGTATAGCTATTTCGAGAAAAGATCTTGTGCTGGGTGTGTCTGTTCACAAAGTGCCGCTATTACAGAATGCTTCTTGTGCTGTAAAGAGTTGCCTAGCAAGGTACTACAATTTTGGGGACATTTCAGTGTGCTGTATGCAGTTATTTGCAAAATACAACTACTTCGAAAGTTATTGAGTTAGGGCAACAGATATCTGATATATTAGCATTGTGCAGTTGCTGAACATGTTTCTCACACTGATAAGAGGTGTTTTCTTGCAAAAGACGACATTACAAGGGTATTACAGTATTCGTGAGTTATTCAGTTGCATCGTAAAGTTCTCGAATGTTTCTTAAAGTGACGACTTTAACAAGTGATGGTGCATGACTGTAGCATTTCTGCCTTTATCAATAAAATTTCAAAAGTATAACAAGTGATGGTAAATGACTTTAGCATTTCTGCCTTTACCGATAATATTCCAAAAGTATCAAAAAGTTTTTTGCGAAGTTCAGTAAAGTATCGAAAAGTTATTTCGCAAAGTTCAGTAAAGCACTGAAAAGTTATTTCATAAAGTTCAGTAAAGTACTGAAAAGCCAGAGACGTTTATTTCGTAAAGTCCAGTTATTCGAAAGTACAAGTTCATTCATTCGCATAATTCCGACCAAACAGAATATAAGTTCAGAGCACGAAGGCATTGGACAAGTTCTGTTTATACCAGAAATTTCTGCATATATGTGTGTGTGTGTGTGTGTGTGTGTGTGTGTGTGTGTGTGTGTGTGTGTGTGTGTGTGTGTGTATATATTCATGCTTATTTGCAAAAAAAACCCTTCACTGGTATGTGTTAATATGGCAGACAGATTTCAAAACCCCCTACCACTCGTGTTTGATCAGAATGTTGCAGAGACTTGAGAATATTTGAGCAAGAGTACAATATTTTTATGCAAGCAGCTTATGCAGATAGCGAATGTTACGCTAGAGAGGCATTTGTTTTACACAAGAGATCAGAAACCAGGGAAAACATTTGCAGCTTATATAAATGACTTGAGAAACAGAGCTAAGATGCGTCGGTTTGGTGATCTAAAACATGAGCTGATAAAGGACAGGCTTGTATGTGGTATTAACAGTGCTGCTGTGAAAGATTTTAATTTGTGACAGCAATTTAATACTGGGCAAAGCCATAGAGGTTTGTCAAATACATGAGGTGACAAAAAAGATACAAGTACGCTTGTGAGTGACAAAAGCATGTGTTCAGTTGGCTGCAGAGCACATGTAGACTGTATGCAACACATGACGAACAAGAACAGGCCTAAGCACATGGCAGCTACAGGACTTCCAAAGAAGCCATAAGGTTTTCTAGAAAGTTCCAGGAAAAGTGGAAGCTCCAGCACCAGCTCAGTACAATACAAATGTGAATCGGCAAAACCCAAATCTATCTTTATTGTTAACTGTCACAACTGTAGTCTGAATCATGAGTCTAAAAGAGGGAAGTGCTTAACATTTGGTCAGCAATGTCACAAGTGTAAAAAATGGAATAATTTCCAAAAGTTTTGTAATTCAAGTAAGCCTTGTGCAGTTGTAAAGAAAGGCTGCATAAAAAAGCAAGTTGATCAAGTAGAGTTGAAACAGTCAGCTTTCTATGTAGATGGTGTATCAGTGTTTGGTGAGAGAGTTGATGCAGTAAACTTGTTGACAAGAAGTGAAATGTTTTGTACAGCCCGGATTAATGAAAAATCCATAGAGCTCAAAGTAGACACTGGGTCAAAGTGTAATGTTACGTCAGCGGACACATTTGCAAAACTGAGAACTAACAAACAACTCAATGTAACCAGTAGTGCAAGGCTTGTTGTTTATGGAGGTGAAGAAATTCAAACCGAAGGCCGAGAACTGTTACAACTTGTTATTCTATGTAGTCCGAAGGCCAGTGCAGTCTTTATTGGGTCTCTAAAATAGTTTAAGGATGAATCTGCTTTCATTTGCTAAAGAAGTTCATCATGTAAGTGCAGTTCTGAGTTCCAATTTCGACAAAACCATTTTTCTCAGAGTATGCTGATGCTTTCAATGACAAATTGGGCAAGCTTCCAGTTGTATATTCCATGAAGTTAGACCCAGAGATCACTTCAGTAGTCAGATCAGCAAGAAGAGTTCCAATAGCTATGCAAGATAAAGTAAAAGCTCAGTTGGGTGAAATGGTGCAGCAAGGTGTGAGTTGTCCAGTCACAGAACCAACTGAATGGGTATCATCTATGGTAGCTGCTTACAAGATGCAATCAGAATATGCATTGACCCAAGAGATTTGAACAAAGCATTAAAAAGACTATCATCCAATGCGCACAGTTGAAGAAGTTGCAGCTCTAATACCAAATGCCACTGTATTTTCTGTTTTGGATGCAAAGAGTTTGTTTTGACAAGTGATGCCAGATTGCAAATCCTCATTTATAACTACTTTCAGTACTCCGTTTGGTAGATACAGATTTCTAAATATGCCATTTGGAATAAATTCTGCAAGTGAAGTTTTTCAGCGTGCAATGGAACAAACTTTTTCAGGTTATCCTTATGCCATAATAATAGACGGCTTGCTGGTTGGAGGCAATGGTGAAACAGAGCATGACAGAAACCTCAAGGAAAGTTCTAGACAGAGCACGTGAAGTAAACTTAAAGCTCAATCTTCTGAAGTGGAAATTCAACTTCCAGAAGTTATGTACGTAGGACATTTGTTTAAAAGCAGGCTTGAGACCTGACCCAACCAAGCAGCAGCTATTCTAGAAATGTCAGCACTAGATAATGTACAAAGTTTACAGCGTTTTCTGGGCATGATCAACTATTTAGACAAATTTATACCAGACTTCAGTGAGTTAACAGCATCTTTAAGAGAGCTAATATGCAAAAATGTTGCATGGTCATGGTTGGAACATCATCAGAAGGCATTTGAAAACCTTAAGCAGAAAATTGCCACCCAAGTATGTTAAGATACTATGATGTGAACACATTAGTTATTCTTTCCTGTGATGCTTCACAATTTGGCCTAGGTGCAGTCATACTTCAAGAGCACAGATCAGTAGTCTATGCATCTAAAACACTAACCCAAACTGAGATGCAATATGCTCAAATTAAGAAAGAACTTTTGGCTATAGTATTTGCATGCTCTAAGTTTCATGACTATATTTATGGTCGAGCTATTCAGATTGAAACTGATCAGCAACCTCTAGTTACTATTCTAAAGAAGCCGATGCATTATGCTCCAGTGAGATTACAAAGAGTTATGCTCAAATTGCAAAAGTATAACTTCAAATTGGTCTACATTAAAGGCAAGTTGTTTTATCTGGCTGATACTTTATCCAGATCTCTTAGAAATACAACAAAACAGCTCGATGCAGAAACTTTTGCCTTTGATGTGATGTCAGTGCATAATTTTTTCACCATTAGACTTGATGAGTTCAGAGATCATACTCAGTCTTGATCCAATTTCACAAAAGCTCAATCATTATATTAATGTCAGATGACTGTCAAAGCAATCTAGTGTATCACCTAAGGTGCAAGCGTATTTTCCTTACAGAGATGAATTGCTGATGGAAGATGGCATTATTTTCAAAGGTCCTTAAATTGTTGTTCCTGCTTCCCTACAACAAGAATATATTCAAATTTTGCATCGTGGTCACCCAGGATCCACATTCACTAAGAGAAGAGCCAGAGAATTGGTATTTTGGCCTACATTATCAAAAGACATTGATAGAGTTCTTTCTTCTTGTTTAATATGCAATAGTACAAGACCACATTTGCAAATAAAACCGCTTCAGCTAAATCCAATTCCTGAACTACCTTGGTCTACTGTAGCAACTGATATTTTTGAATGGAATAATCAACACTACTTAGTTTTAGTAGACTCTTATTCGAATTGGTTTGAGATTGATCTACTACCAAACTTATCCTCAACTACTGTTATTACTAAGTTGAAACATCATTTCTCAGTTCATGGTAGTCCATACAATATTTTTTCTGACAATGGTACTCAATTCACTAACCAGTTATTTCAGAAATTTGCAAAAGAATGGGACTTTGTACATATCACTAGTAATCCTGAATATCCTCAGTCCAACGGTTTAGTTGAATGAGCAGTACAGAGTGCAAAGCAGTTACTTGAAAGGTCAAAGCGTGACAATACCAATGTAGTCTTGAATTTACTAAATCTCAGAAACATACACCGTGATGATATTCTTGGCTCACCTGTTCAAAGACTACTTTCCAGGCAACTTAGAACTATGCTATTTCCTCAAGGTTGTTGCAGCCTAAACCCAAAACAATAAAACCATTGAGGCAAAATTTTTTAAGAAGCGTAATAACCAGAAATCTAGTTATGACAGATTGAGCAGATTACTTCATCCATTGAGGGAAGAAGAGACGGTACTAATCCAGACAACAAAAGGTTTTGATCGAATAGGACAGACTGCAGGCATCTGTGCAGAGACGAGATCTTACTTGGTAAATTCCAAAGGAGTGGAGTATTGGAGGAATCACAAACATCTTCTTCCTGTACCAGAACCATCATCATCATCATTGCAATCGCCGACATTGTATCTGTGATGCAAACTCTAAATCAAAGAATGAGTCAGACACTGTTTCCAGACCAGAATGTGTTCAAAAGTATGACTCTATTCCAGAAAGTGATTCGAACATTCCACCGGTCAAACATTTTGCAGAAAATGTTCCAGTTGTTAAATCTAATTCCCAGTTTTATGTCACACGATATGGACAAGTGCCTAAACCAAGTGTGAAATACGCAGCAACGTGGACTTGATTGCACATACCTATATGTTTAACATTGTATAATGCATGTCTATAGGATTATCTTGTGATGTCTACATGCCAAACAGTCCCATAACAATTGTATGGTCTATTTCTCAAAGAGGGAGGATGTAGATCACAGTGTAAAGTCTGTGTGCTTGTATCTTTAAGAAGCATGCGAGGCTGTATGTGCATGTATATAACCCGCACACGTGCACAACCTTAGTACCATTTTGAAAGAGCAGCTAGGGAGTAAGCCTGCATGATTATAGTCATTAATTGCACATAAGTTACTCAAGTTACATTCTATAGTCAACAGTAGTAATGTGTTTGTATATAATAAAGCTGTTTGAACAACCCACAAAGATTTGTTTATTCGTGTCCTATCACAAATGCAACAATCCTGGTCTGAAAAATGCAAAAGAAACAAGGCAACTGTCCGGGAAAGACAGAAAGGCTGAAGGTCTAAAAAGGCAGTTCATGGAATGCCACAGGCCAGAACTCCCCGGCTCTTACCTTTTCTCTTCTTCTTCTCTTTTTTTATTCTGAAACATGAAAAGAACAGATAGCGATCCCGATGCTAGTCCCTAAGAATGTCATTCCAGAGATGTAAAAGGCAGGGCAGCAACAGGCAGCCACAGCAGGGACGAAACGAGGTGAACTCCCAGTCAGAGTGGGAATAGGAACTATTAGGTGAGCAGCGGCAAAGTAAAACTGAATTACAGTGACACACTGTGGATGAAACACTAATCAGTACTTCCTTAAATTTCAAACCTTGTTCTGACAACTTAGAAAGAGAACAGTAAAACAGGTTCTGCACCCACACAAAACCTAAGAAAGGTATCAAGTCTGAAAACAAAGCCTGTCACAATTTTTCTAATTCAGAGTGCCAGAAAACTACAATATTGTGAGAAAGGATAGTGGAAGGCGACAGAAGAAAGCAACATAGGTCAGAAGAACTCTGTAACTAACAAACACTAGTCTTGGGGCTGCAGACTGCCAAGGCCAGTCAACAGTCAGAAAGGACAGCAATGAAGCACTTGGGACAAGAGGCAAGAGAAAGTCCAAAAAACAACCCAACAACCCAGATAGGAAGACTATAATACACAAAGCCATGGGGGCCAATGAGGGAGGAAGGCACCATCAACAACCAACAACACTACACAAAATAAGAAAAACATAGATAAATAAGAACTCCTTACACCTCGAGACACAGAAATCTTCCGTCTTACCCGTCTGGTAGCAAATAAGATCTGAGGAACTAGAGGTAGCATACTGCATTATGGGAAGAGGGAGGAGCTCGAGACTAGGATTTGAAGTCTGGATCCAAGGATCAGATCCGTAACCCATCAGTGAGGAAGAATGAAGAGGACAACATCAGATATGAGTTTACATCACATACAATCACATTGCAAAGGAACTTGTAAAATTAGAAGTTATATACTTAGCATAATTTAGCAACTGTTTTGTCCATTTTCATTCCTCTTCATGAATGAGCTATGGATCCGATCCTTGGATCTGATTCCGCCGCATGTACAAGACTTGGGATCCAAATCTTGAGCTCCTCCCCTTACCTATAATGCTCTATTCCATCCCCAACTCCTCAGATCGAGTTTGCTGACTTACTCCCTACTGTGTTATAGAGACACAGCAGACACAAGAAAAGACTGAGGCTCAAACCTGGAACATGATAGTTCCATTATCATCCAAAGATCCGTCTAGGAGTGACAAGGCCAGGGGATGGCTAGGAGGGAAGGTGAGAAGTAATGAAAATGGACAACACAGGTGATGAGTTATGGTAAGTACATAAGTTCTAAATCTGATGTCCTTTTCATTCTTCCTCACGAATGGGTCAGAGTCCCCAGCTAAGTAACACTCTGGAGGCCCTCAAGGAAGGACATGTGGGAGCACTGTTGAACCAAAGGAAGCTCTGCTTCTGGAAACAACGTCCAATTTGTAATGTGTAACAAAGATATGAGTCTTTGGCCAAGCAGCTGCAGCACAGATATCTTCAATGGAAGTTCTTGATGAGAAGGCGGAAGAAGTAGCCATAGAGCTAGTGGAATTAGCTCTAGGAGGCAAGGTAATACCAAACCTTTTTGAGAATAAATCAGCAAAATACAATCAGTAATCCGTTTAGCCAGAGTAATTTTGGAAACTGCTTGACCTAAGCAGTTAGGGGGAAAAGATACAAACAGCTGATCAGACTTCCTGTACTGTTTTGTTCTGTGAAGATAAAACTGTAGTTGTCTATGAACATCAAGAAGATGCAGCATGTATTTGTCCTTATTAGTAAAGTTTGAAAAGAAAACCGGTAAATATATGGACTGATTAATGTTAGTCTCCATGTCCACTTTAGGCAGAAAGGAAGGGTTGGTTGGTAGAGAGACCCTATCTTTATGGAAAATAATGTAAGGAGGCCTAGCCGATAAGGCCTGGAGCTCAGAAATTCTTTTTGCTTGAGTGATAGCTACCGAAAAGATTGTTTTCCAAGAAAGAAACTTCATATTGCATTTGTTTGCCTGATCAAAGGGTTTCTGAGTCAACCCTTGGAGGACCACTGTGAGATCCCAAGGAGGAGAGGGATCCTTTATTGGAGGTCTAAGGAGAAAATTTTCCTTCATGAAAGCTTTATATAATCTGGAAATTGCCAGAGAAAGGGATTAGTTTCCAGTGTGGAAATTGGATATGGCTGTTAACTACAGTTTAACAGTGGAAAAACTAGCCCCTTCCTTAAAAACAGTAGTGAGGGAAAGAAGGATGGCTGAATTAGGAGCTGGGAAAGGTTGAATATTCTCTTTGGAAGCCCATATAGAGAATCTTTTCTATTTGCTTCAGTAGACTTTCTTGATTGAGGCCTTCTGGGAGGCCAAGATAATGTCACAAACTGGGAAAGTGAGCCTGGACTGTGTTACTATAACTGGAAGTGGAAAAACCAACAGTCAGCTTGAGGATGTGGAGATTGGGATGCTGAATTTCTGATGGGTAAGATAAGAGATCCAGAGTGGGCTCCAGTATCCTGATGGCCTGAACAAGGAAGAGCTATCAATGGGGGCATTAACAAAAGACTCCTTGAAGCGTTCTGAAAAAGTGACAGCCTCATCCAGACATATTTCCTAACTGCAATGCCTGAACCAGCAGCTCGTGAGGCACCGTCCCCTGTGTGGGAGATCAGCCTCATCAATCAATTAGCAACAAATGAAAGAGTAGCCAACTGAAGAAAAACCTTCCTGAGATCCTTCACAGATATGGACTCAGTGAGAGAATTTGAAAGCTTCTTGATCAAATTTCTCTGTAAGTGAGCAAAATGTGCCAGGTAATTTAACGACCTCACTGTGAACATGGCTGAGGTGTAGATGTGCTTTCCAAATCTGTCCATTGTTCTGGACTTCCTGTTTGGAGGATGGGCAGAGGAGCTCTGTTTGGCGAGCTCCTTCGCAGTGGCTGCCACCACAACTATGGCATCAACAGGGACACCCTTACTCCAGTGGGGTCTGTCTGATGGAGGAACTAAATACTTATCCAGGTGCTTGGGGATGGGCTGAAGAGTGTCTGCTCCTTCCAAACTTATCGGGAAATTAAATCAATAAGTTCATCTGCTGGGGTGGTCACTCAAGGCGTAGATGGGCCAGCCCTGAAAGCCTCCAGGAACACCAATTCCTCAAAAGAAGGAGCTTGGGAAGACCAGCAACCCTTCTGTTTAAGGATTTCCAGGATGTATGCAAAGCAGATGTCTTCAGGTGATGATCAAAGGGATCCTTCTCCCTCATCAAAGTCAGTGTCCTCCAGGAGAGAATCCATAGGGGAGTCTATGTGCCTCCTTTTGCAAATTTTTCTTCTATGGTACCAATTCAAGTGTTTAGGGGAGGTATTGGAAGAAGGGGGAATCCCACTGGGGAATGAGTGTGGAGGTTTCCCATAACTGTCTCACCCTGAGGAGCAGAAATGATCGGCTCAGAGCTTGGACCCGATGCAGATGAGGTGTAGGACTCAAGATATGATATGATGGCTCCCTATGCAGAGAGAAGGCCCTTTCTACTACCTGGAAGGGTGACAGACCAGAGGATACCTCTCCCCCCTCCTCGGAGCCAAGGACAACAGGATCTGAGCCCTACAGAGAAAATCAGACCGGAGTAGTCAAGAGCTGAGGCACAAAAGGAAGGGATGGATCTAACAAAGTAGGAGCCAAACCCAACCCCAAGGACCTGGCAGTGACCTCCTAGATCAGAGACCTATCCTGATCTAAGGCTAAAAGAGCACAACTGGTCAGGGAAACCACCAGAGTCAAGGAAGGGAGCTTCCTCTGATCAGACATTGACCCTCTCAGGGATCTTGGATCCTCAAGATTCCAAGAGCACAGGTCTGATCAGAGAGGGAGACAATGCTGGTTGGTCAGGTGCACTCACAGATCTGAGATGGAATAGAGTTGGCAGGACTCCCATGTGGATCTGAGCCCTGAGAAATCTCTGCATCATCCTGTCCATATCAGCCTCAGTAAAGCTCCTAGAGGATCTGAATGATGCCATGGATGCAGGCCTGGAATGTTTCTTAAAAGTCTCAAACAACTTCGAGGGCAAAGTTGGAGAAACAGGCTTTATCATAAATTCTGGTGACTGACTCCTAGCCGTTGGATCCAAAGGTCTGGGATCCGAGCAGGAAGTGGAAGGTATGGGTGAGGTAGTGATGGTTACCTCTCCTGTTGGATCTGAAGAGGGCTGTGGATCCGAAGGAGGTGGTACTGTCTCCAGATCCGAAAAGGTCGGATCAGAAGTCTTTGCAGATTTTCGATGAGGCTCCACTGAAGCCCTCTGCAACTTCTGTAGTGCTTGCATTTTGGATTCTACGGAGCATTGATGTGATCTAGAACTGGTTTTGAGCCCCAGGTAAAGAAGATGAAGAGGATGGAAATAAGCCTTTAAGTATTAGTTTACTGCAGCAATTGGAGACGGCCCTGTGGTTAAAGGAAGCACATATGTCACAGGCTAACCTCAGATGATCAGGCCCCAGGCAGCATATGCACTTCTTGTTTTCATTGGAATTGGGGATCTTATGCCCACAAGAAGTACATCTTTTAAAACTGGAGTTTTTTTCAGACATTGCCACAAAAACAAAACATACCAAAAACACAACAGGTTCTAAAAAGACTAGTGAAATAGCTACACACTCTACAGTACAGCAACTCACTCTAAACACTTTTTTATATTACTAACAGAGAGATAAGATTTGCAAAAAGACACTAAGAAAAAAAAGTAAAGAAAGAAAGAGCACACTCTAATGCCAACAAACTTCTAAAATGTCAAGCGAGGGAGGAGGAGAGACGAAAGGCAATAACTATTGCTAGATAAACTGTAAAAATCTAAAGGAGTAAAGGAGTAACCCAACATTAACAATAAGATAAAAGTCAAAATTCATTCTCACAACTCAAGACTGGATCTGCGTCTTGACATGATAGTGGCAAATGAGATCTGAGGATGTGCGGATGGAATAGAGCATTACTGGAGAGGAAGAACCTCAAGATTCAGATTCTAGGTCTTACAAATGTGACCGGGTCCCATTCATGAGGAAGAATGAAAAGAACAACATCAGATTCAGCAGTTAATCTTATTAGGATGACATTTCAATCTCTCTGGGGAGTTTCACAGGAATAGCCAGCTGTTCCTTCTCAATGCAGTGAGTACAGCAAAAAGGCTATCTGGCTTTTGATGTGAAAAAAGCAAAGCAACTCTTCATTTGATTTGAGGGATAAATTATGGAGGAGGAAATTATAACTACAGTTAAGCATTCACAACCCTTCCTGGGAACTTGCTGGGCACCACTGAACATGAAACTGGTAGTTTGACAAAACAGCTTAAGAAAATCTATGGGCTGTACAATGAATCCTCAGGACTCAAAAACAATCATAAGAGAGCCAAAAAGCTCTACTTTGATGAAACTATGTAGGACTTGTCTACAATGAGTCCTGGACATTAGCTAGTGCAGCAAAGGATAATCAACTTATTCAGGTTCAGGACATTCTACAATCTCAATTTGACATGTGAGGCAGTTAATGTAACTTTCCATGTACTGACAATATCAGAAATGTTTGAAGTGTGTATAAGCAATTTAGGGCTATTTAATGCAGTGCTCTGAAATTTACTTGTTTACTTTATTTTATTTTACTTGCATTTGTTTACAGCTGCAGAACAATGATCTCCATGGCCCTTTTTCAGATTCAGGCCAGGAGTGCCGTCTGCTTAGGTGACTTGCTCAGAGTCACACAGTTAGGCAAAAAAGACTAAAGGACTCAAACCCTGAATGACAGGAAATGGCTCATTAGCAGCTCATTAATTCTCTGTGCTAACTGCCAGACTATGTGATATAACAAACACATTCCTGCTGTATCAGTTGACTACCAACGAGGACTCTCCTTGATGGCTCCTATCACTGACTTTGTCTGTTCCATCAATCAACAAATGATACTGTTTTCTACCAAGATTTCCATGCTCAGGGACAGATGTGCAGTATTAGTAAGGTATGTTATGCTGTTACACAACAAATACTAGGTAAATTATTCCCTTGTGTCTGCCTGCCTGTTTGCTCCCCCCTACCCCCTGACTAGTGAGTAGTCTCCTGCAAGTAAAGAAAAAAATGAAGATTTGGTAACTGCTTTCATAACAGGTGACATCACATATATAATTGCTTGATCTAAGTAAATTTTTAACATCCTGACATATCATCAAGGTCCTCTGTATACACATAGACCAACTGATACAGTAAAAATGTAAATCAAGTCAAAGCCCAGCCAGCAACCATCCTAATGTTGTGTGGTTCTGGTCAGTACAGAAGTGTACCCTAACAAGGGACACTTGGTTTTACACCTAAGGTGCTTGTAAGGCATCTTCCTTCTCTGGATAGTTCAATGAACATGCTATAATCTCATAGAAGCAGTTCTCTAAGCTTTTGAGAAACTGGTTAAAAGTGAAAGATACACAAGCAACACTCCCAGACTAATAAAAAGATCACAGGAATTTAATGGGGAAGGAAAAAAGGCTTATGCTCAGAATAAATGGGGCCAAATGTTGCATGGTATAGACAATAATAAGAAGAAGAAATTCTGGAGGCTGACAGCCTTAGGTAAAGGGAGAAAGCTGTAACTAGATGATCAACTAATTAATAATAACATAGAATGACTGATAAAAAGAAAAAAATCAAGCATTTCGACTGTAGACTTGAGAAAAAATTAGCTGTGCAGTAAAGAGATTTTAACATATTTTGTAGAAGAAAGAACTGCAAAAATTCTAAACAAATTGAAAAACAATAAGGCTCCAGTTTGATGGAATTACTAATACACTACAGTGGATATAAAAAGTGTACACACACCTGTTAAAATGCCAGGTTTTTGTGATATAAAAAATGAGCCACAATAAATCATTTCAAAACTTTTCCTACGTTTAATGTGACCTATGACCTGTACATTTCAATTGAAAAACAAACAAATCTGTTAGAGGAAAAAAATATAAAAAATAAAAAACGTACAATAAGCTGGTTGCATAAGTGTGCACACCCTTAAACTAATACTTTGTTGAAGCACCTTTTGATTTAATTACAGCATTCAGTCTTCTTGGATGGGAGTCTATCAGCATGGCACATCTTGACTTGGCAATATCTGCCCACTCTTCCTTGCAAAAGCACTCCAATCGGTCAGATTGTGAGGGCATCTCTTGTGCACAGCCCTCTTCAGGTCACCCCAGAGATTTCCTATTTGATTTAGGTCTGGGCTCTGGATAGGCCATTCCAAAACTTTAATTTTCTTCTGGTGAAGCCATTCTTTTGTTGATCTGGATGTATGCTTGGGGTCATTGTCGTGCTGAAAGGTGAAATTCCTCTTCATCTTTCTAGCAGACGCTTGAGGGTTTGGGCCAAAAGTGACTGGTATTTGGAACTGTTCATAATTCCTTCAACCTTGACTAAAGCCCCAGTTCCAGCTGAAGCAAAGCAACCCCAAAGCATGATACGTCTACCACCATGCTTCACCATGGGGATGGTGTTCTTTTGGTGATATGAAGTGTTGTTTTTGAGCTAAATGTACCTTTTGGAATTGTGGCCAAAAAGTTCAATCTTGGTCTCATCAGACCATAACACATTTTCTCACATGCTTTTGGGAGACGATGTATTGTTTTCCAAATTTTAGCTGGGCCTGGATGTTTTTCTGTGTAGGAAAAGGCTTCTGTCTTGCAACTCTACCCCACAGCCCAGACATATGGAGAATACGGGAGATTGTTGTCACATGTAGTACACATGTTGTCACATGTAGTACACAACCAGTACTTGCCAGAAATTTCTCCAGCTCCTTCAGTGTTGCTATAGGTCTCTTGGCAGCCTCCCTGACCAGTTTTCGTCTTGTCTTTTCATCAATTCTGGAGGGACATCCAGTTCTTTGCAATATCACTGTTGTCCCCTATTTTCTCCACTTTTTGATGACTGTCTTCACTGTGTTCCATGGTATATCCAATGCTGTGGAAATTTTTTTTGTACCCTTCTCCTGACTGATACCTTTCAACAATGAGATCCCTTTGATACCTTGTAAGCTCTCTGCGGACCATGGCTTTTTCTGTAACAGGCAACTGAGTAAATGTCAGGAAAATCCTACTAGGACAGCTGAACTTCATTTGGGGTTAATCAGAGCCTCCTTAATTGATGGTAGGTGTGTACCCAAGAAGACTGAATGCTGAAATTAAATCAAAAGGTGCTTCAACAAAGTATTAGTTTAAGGGTCTGCACACTTATGTAACCAGCTTATTGTACGTTTTTTTTTCTCCTACCAGATTTGTTTTTCAATTGAATTTTACAGGTTATAGGTCACATTAAAGGTGGGAAAAGTTTTGAAATGATTTATTGTGGTCTCATGTTTTATATCTCAAAAACCTGGCATTTTAACAGGGGTGTGTACACTTTTTATATCCACTGTATATAACACTGCTGTAAAGAAATATTTTAAAAATTGTGCTGATAATATGGACTTTTTCAGAAATGTGTAAGGGAGGAACTGTAGTTCTTATTTTCAGAAACAAGCAAGAGGTGATTCAGGAATGTATCATCCAGTTATACTGTTGGATATATCACTAAAAAATATTTCATACAATTATTATGGTACAGTTGAAGTCAGATTCTAGGAAGACAGGTGTGTCAAATTCATGATGTTCATACATCAAAAACAGGTACACTCTGCATGCATACTACCTAAAGAAGCATTTGACTGGAAAATATTTAGGTATAAGTAAGGGAAAGCTAAATCAGTTTTTCATAATTTAGATAAACCTCCATTATCATAGTTAGTGTCTAAAAAGGGATATTGTAAAGATCTGATAAATGTACTAAAAGAACTTCATAAAAAGATAGCCGGGATATTGCACGAACTACAATGAAAGAACATTAAATTAAAGCCTTCTTTTTGAGAAAGGGGTGAGACAGGGAAGTTAGCTCCCTGTTTAATTTATATGAATGAGGTTATTTGGAATATATCGCAAAATTAACATAAATGTTTCAAAAGCAGGAAATGGAAGGTGCCAAGATACTGTTTTTTGAGGACAACTTAGCAATGCTATCTTCAACAGCTAGTGGTATTACACAACACATTATGGTGAGACAGATAATGTGAGCAATTAGGAACATGACTAGTGGAGTACCGCAGCAGTCTGTTCTGGGTCCAGTCCTCTATAGTCTGGTTATCTTAGGCTCATTTATTCAGAGCATGCTTGTGCCTGGCTTGGAAACCTGTGACTACAATAACGGGTTCATCTAAAACCATCTGTGGACCTACAAAGCTGATATATAAGTATTTTTGCACTTATTCTAACTATCTCAGTGGTATTTATCAGTTCTGTGTTGCATTTACTGATTTGGTTGAATTTATCACTCTTTCTCACCCTACAATTGTTAAAGAAATGCCATCTGTTACTGTACTGCTTAGATCGTTTTAACAGTATTCCCAAACCTCCTCTGATATTGCAAAAGCTGTTCTGAATTTGCCAAAGTTCTCCTGAGTTTATCAAAATATTTCTAAGTTTTGGAAAGTTTATTTTCTGTGCTTGCACACGTTCTCCTGTTTGCATACATTTTTTATATTTGGGAACTTTTCTCAGGGTTTTTGAACTTATTTCCAAGGACTCCTGAAACTGCAGGAGTTCTGCCTTCTAGTGTAAAGCATTTGTTACTGTACTTGAGTTCAAAACCAGTTTGTTTTACATTAAGAGTGTTTTCTGAACTCTGGTGGGACCAGAGAGCTGATTCAATCCATCCAAGTTAGGAACGGATGGTAGAAGACTTATTTTGTGTTTAGCTGATTGGCCTAAGGGCTTAACTGTGTAAAAGTCTTTCATCCTGCTGGTATAAAAGCCTTACATTTTTGTGAGACTGTTCTTGTTTATTCAGAGCTTCCCTGTGCCTAGCTTGGACATCTGTGACTACAAGACCTTGGGTTCATCTAAAATCATCTGTGGACCTACAAAGTTGACACACGTATCTTTTTTGTACTTGGTCTAACTATTTCAGTCCTAGTAACATTTCTGCGCTGCACTTATTGATATGGTTGAATTTATCACTATTTTTCAGCCTGCACTCATTAAAGGAATGCCATCTGTGTGTTACTGTACTGCTCTTAGATCATTTTAACAGTGTTCTGATATTTTCTAACCTCCTCTAACACTGCAAAAGCTGCTCTGAGTTTGCCAAAATATTTCTAAGTTTTGCAAACTTTTTCTGTGTTTACAGAAGTCCCCCTAGGTTTGCATACATGTTTCTGTATTTGGGAACTCTTCCCAGGATTTGTGAACTTATTTCCAAGGATTCCTGATACTGCATGAGTTCTGCCTTTTACTGTAAAGCATTTGTTACAGTACTTGAGGACAAAACCAGTTTGTTTTACATTAAGAGGGTTTTTCCTGCACTGCCATGGGAACAGAGGGCTGATTCAACCCATATGTAGATCAGTATGTATGTATACCGTTAAGAAGCTTTCCATGGGCTTGCACATGTGTGTAAATACTGAGCACATGCGAGCCAGACTGCCATTTTGTTGAGAACTGTTGAGGTAATAATGCATGTATCTAATGACCGGTCAGTTAATTAGTTCATTTATATTTTATGTTGCTTCTATCCATCCTGATGTGTTTCTATATAATAAAAGCATATAAACAAACTACACTGCCTGTTTATCATGAATCGTAACATAGGATGAGAGACATAGTGTCAGAATGGGATCCAGAATCAAGACCAAGAGGGACTCAGTTAATGTTGGAGGAGTATAGAGGAATGGATCATCCCTACTGCATGTATAACTCGCAAAACAGGTCAGAAATGAATTCCAGGTGCAAACACTTGCTTAAATGATTTTTTACTCAAAGAATATAAAACGAAGCACTCAGAATGCACAAAATGAATAATTCCTTAAACAAAATATCAGAAACTGTGACATACTGATTAAAATATTCAAAATAGTTACGAAAATGTTTGAGACAATGTTCAAATCACATAAAATGTATAAAATAAGGAATACAACCACATTTTTTTGCAATATGCTACTTTTTCACATTAATTAAAGCTATTCAAAATATCCAAAGTATACAAAGTCTTTGCAAGTTTGTGCAGTACTACAGTGCAGTTATTTTACAAAATACGGCCATTTCAAAGCATATTTTGCAAAGTTCAGTATTTCAAAGAGTTTATTGTGCATTTGAATGTTATTACAAGTGCCTGGTGTGTGTACATGTTCATATATAATTACAAGGGCCATATTTGCAGTGTGTTTAAGCATGCTTTGTTGGCATGGCTGAAGGAATTCAAAAACCTGGTCCACTTGTATTTGATGATAATATTACAGAGAACTGGACAGTGTTTGAGAAAGATTACAATATTTTCAAATAAGCTGCATTTTCTGACAAAGAAGCACATACAAAGGCATT
Organism: Protopterus annectens; assembly: GCF_019279795.1. Classification (NCBI taxonomy): domain Eukaryota; kingdom Metazoa; phylum Chordata; order Ceratodontiformes; family Protopteridae; genus Protopterus; species Protopterus annectens. The sequence goes on from NC_056747.1 coordinate 923,552,400, forward strand.
TATTCTGCTTAATTTAGCTGGTTTAGAGGCCACAGAAAGACAGCATTCATCTGTGTATGCACCTGCTGTGTTTGCAGGGAAGGAGGAAACTGCCATACAGTGGTACCGGCTGAATCAAGTGAAAACCCCAAGTATTTAAAACGTGAATTTAGAGAAATGTGTAACCCTCAAACAAATATTACAATGGAAAGGCACTTATTTTACACAAAAGATCTAAAGCCTGAGGAAACTTTTGCAGCATATATAACTAACTTGAGAAACAAAGCTAAAACATGCAGATTTGGTGATTTAAGGGATGAGTTGATAAAAGACAGACTTGTATGTAGCATTAAGGATGATACTTTGAGAAAGAATTTGCTTCGAGACAGTGATTTAACTTTGAATAAGGTTATTGATATTTGTCAGATACATGAGGTCACAAAAAAGCACACAAATATGCTTACAAATGAGAAATGCATACTTCCAGTATCTTCTAGTGCTGACGTTGATATTATGCAGCACATGGTTAAAAGAAACAGGGCCAAGCACATGGCAGCAACTGTGAATCCTGTAACTAGCTTTCTAACAAATTCTACAGCATGCAAAATCTCAGTGATGCACAGGGGTGAGTCAGTAAACTCAAAGCATGTGCCCTCACCTAGCCTCATAGTCAACTGTTGTAATTGTGGTGGTAATTATGTGTCTAAAAGAGAAAAGTGCTTAGCTTTTGGTCAGCAATGCCACAGATGTAAAAAGTGGAATCATTTCCAAATATTTTGTAAATCAAAACAGACTAATTTCTTTATTAAAAGAGAACATTCAAGGAGACAAGTTGATCAATTAGAAAGCTGTGCACCTACTTTTTATGTTGATGGTGTGTCTGTGCCTAATGAAACAATCAATGCAGTAGATTTATGGGCAAAGAATGAAGTATTTTGTACTGTTTGGATAAATAGAAGACCCACTGAGCTCAAAGTTGACACAGGTTCAATGGAAAATGTTATATCACCAGAAACATTTGCTAGAGTATGTGCTGGTAAGAAGCTTGATTTGGCAAAGTTTGCAAAGCTTGTTGCTTATGGTGGTGAAGAAATTCAGACTGAAGGTTCAGTAGTGCTTTCATGTTACTCTGCTGGGAACAGCCATGACTTGTAATTTTACACTGCCAAAAGGTATGTACAGTCATTATTAGGCCTCAGAAACAGTTTGAAAATGGGACTACTTTCATTTAACAAGTAAGTCCACCATGTAAGCTTAAAAGACCACTGTTCTAATTTTGCCCAATCTATTTCCTCTACCTATGCTGATCTTTTTGAAGACAAACTAGGCAACCTCCCAATTGTGTACTCCATGAAGTTAGACCCTGAAGTCAGACCAGCCTGGAAAGTTCCAGTAGCTATGCAGAACAGAGTCAAGGCTGAGCTACATAAAATGGAGCAGCAAGGTGTGATTTGTCCAGCTGATCAACCTACGGAATGGGTATCTTCCATGGTGACAGCTCATAAGAAAAGCTCAGATGATATCAGAATATGTATTGATCCAGGAGATTTGAACAAAGCACTGAAAAGACTTCAACATCCAATGTGTACAGCTGAAGAAGTCACTGCTCTTATGCCAAATGCCACTTTTTTCTGTTTTGGATGCAAAGAGTTCATTTTGGGAAATTTTGCTTGACCAAAAGCCCTCATCCTTTCAGTATTCCTTTTGGCAGATACAGATTTTTGAGAATGCCATTTGGGATAAATTCTGCCACTGAAGTCTTCCAGCATGCCATGGAACAATTTTTTTTCTGGTTATCCATGTGCTATTATAGCAGATGATATTCTAGTAGGAGGTAATGGTGAAGCCAAGCATGACAGAAACCTCAAGAATGTTCTGGAAAGAGCAAGTGAAGTGAATCTTAAACTGAATCCTCAGAAGTGCAAATTCAGGCTACGAGAAGTTACTTATGCTAGTCATTTGTTTACCAGTTCAGGCTTATGACCAGATCCTTCCAAGCAAAGAGCAATTCCTGAGATGGCAGCTGCAGACAATTTATAAGCCTTATAAGCTCATTCCAGACTTGAGCCAACTCTCAGCACCTCTCAGAGTTAATATGCAAAGATGTATCCTGGTCCTGGTCAGAACAACATCAAAGAGCATCTGATGTCCTGAAACAGAGAACTGCCAGTCCACCAACTCTCAAATACTATGATGTTCACAAACCAATTACTCTTTCTTGTGATACTTCGAAGTTTAGTCTTGGTGTGGTCATTCTTCAAGAGGGTATACCAGTAGCCTATGCATCCAGAACCACACTACCAGTTAGTAGCAATCTGTTGCTTCCCTGTGCTAAGAACAACAAAGCAGTGACAGCTCAACTTATGAAAAGACATTTGTCCCAGAAGTCCTAGTATGATAAGTCCAGCAAACTGCTCAATCCATTACAAGAAGGGGAGATAGTGAGGATGCAGCTGTCCAAAGGTTTTAATCGGACTGGAGTTGTGAAAAGTGTATGTCCAGAGCTGAGATCGTACATTGTGGAATCACAAGGAGTAGAATTTAGGCAGAATCGGAAACATTTAGTACCAGTGTCTGAGCCTGTATTACAGCATCTTGCCTGTGAAAAAGAATCTAGATCTCAGAGTGAATTATCCAGTGTTCCAGTTCCAGAGGACACTCCAACAAATATCGCTGTTCCCGAGAAGATTCCAGAAACTCCTGAAACAGACTATTCACCAATGACTGTCCCTGTTGCTAAATCCAGTCCTAATTGGTATATCACTAGATCAGGTCACATTTCAAGACCATGTTACAGATACATGGCAAATTGGATATGAAAGTTGTGTTTATTTCTTGGTGTCTGTATAATTACATGTTTTTTTCAGATGTCATTTATTGTGGGACATTCACTAAAGAGTGAGGATGTATATCACTATGTATATATACCTTTAAGAAGCTTTTCATGGGCTTGCACGTCTCTATAAATACTGAGCACATGTGAGCTAGACTGCCATTTTGTAAAGAGCTGTTGAGATGCAACCATGCATGTATGTAATGGTCTGTCAATCAGTTTGTTTATACTTTCTGTTGCTGCTATCCATCCAATGTGATTCTACATAATAAAGCATATAAACAAACTACCCCGCTTGTTTGTCTTGAATCATAACATAGGACAAGCAACACCGCCTGAGTTGGGAACTGCTGCTGGAAGGCTTATTGTATGTTTATCTGATTGGCTTGAAGGCTTAACTGTGTAAAAGTCTTTCAACCTGCTGGTACAAAAGCCTTACATTTTTGTGAGACTGTACTAATTTATTCTGAGCTTCCCTGTGCCTGGCTTGGACATTTATGACTACAAGACCCTGGGTTCATCTAAAATCATCTGTGGACCTGCAAGTCTGATAAAAGTATCTTTTTTGCACTTGTTCTAACTATCTTAGTGCTAAGTAACAGTTCTGTGCTGCACTTATTGATTTGTTTGACTTTATAACTGTTTTTCAGCCTGTCCTTGTTAAAGAAACACCACCTGTTTGTTACTGTACTGGCCTTAGGCATTTTAACAGTATTTTGATATTTCCTAACTTCCTCCTCTGAAAAAGAGCACCCATAGCCATATTCTCATAGCATCTTGACAAAGAGGGTAAGATCTGGGTCCCCCTTGTTTGCTGATGTACCAACCTACCAACATATCATCCGTTTGTATCACAACAATCCTGGATAGGAGAGTGTTTTGAAAGGCCTGCAACATTAGGAGGACAGCTCTCACCTCCAAGGCATTGATATGTGCCTTGGCCTCTTCCCAAGTAATGCCCCCCCCCACCCATGCTAGGAGGCATCCATGGTCAACATGGCCTTGGGAAGGGGAAGAACAAAGGGACGACCTTTGTGGAGCAGATTCAAATGGATCCAGCATAGAATATATATTTTTTACATTTGAGTGATCTTGACTGGCATGAACAGTTGAGATGGAAAATGCATCACTGAGTCTACAGAGCCCACTGAAGGATTCCCATATGGAATCTGGCCAAGAAAAGTAGGGTGATAGCTGTTGCCATGGAGCCCAATGCCTGTAGTATCAATCGGGCTGGAAAAGATGAACTCTGGATCACTTTTTTGACTTTGGACTATAGAGTATTTATCTGAGTGGAAGGAAGACAAGCTATCTGACTGACTGTGTCTAAACAACTGCCTATGAACTCCAGCCTCTGTTTTGGGGTGAGTTGAGACTTGCTGTAATTGCCTGTTATCCTCAGATAAGAACATAACTGGAGCAACAAGTCCCTTGGCGGTAGCAGCTGATGCAGGATGGGGCAATGAGAAGCCAGTCATCTAGATATGGAAACACCTGTAATCCCAGGAGTTTCAAGTGAGCTGTTACCATTGCCTGCATTTGGTGAACACCCTGGGGGCTGTGGTGAGGCCAAAGGGCGATGGTCTGAAATGGTAGTGACTGTCTCCCAGCTGGAAGTGTAGGTCTCTCCTAGAGCGCCTGTTCATTCTGAGGTGATAGTATGCATCCTAAAGAACTATCGAGCACATGCAATTGTCTTACTGCAGGAAAAGCAAAACAGACTCAACTGTGACCATCTGAAACTTCAAACACTCAGCAAACTGGTTTAAATTGCTGAGATTCAGAATTGATCTCCAGTCCCCTGTATTTTGTTGCAACCAAGACGAATCCTGAATAAGTTCTAGACCCACTCTTGAATGCGGGAACCTCTTGGATAACTTTTTTCTGGCAGCTTTTTTATTTCTAGAGATGTTAGTTCCCCCTGACTGGGTGGAACATCGGGATTCTCTTCACAACTGTTGGAGGAGTTAGGAAAAATGGTACAGTATAACCTCTGGATATAATACCCTGAACCCACAAATCTTTTGTGATAAAGAGCCAGGCTCTCTGGTCAAAGAAAGACAAGCCCAACTGCCTCCAGAGGGGAACAGTTTGGCCTCCTTTCAGGAGCACTGACAGGGCTTATCTGAGAAAGAATCTCTAAAGTCCTGGTTCTGAGGACCACCTCTGCCACTACGGCAATATCTTCTCTTAGAGTTCCTCCCTCTACCCCTGGGAAACTATCTCTGCATGAATCCTGGAAAGGACCTGGGATTTCTTAAACCACATCTTTCTATCACCTTGCTGGCTCCTAGAGTAGGGTCTTTGAGAGCTAGAAAAATATGCACCCAAGGCAGACACGGTCTTTCCCTCTTGTTCACACCTGGAAAGCGTGTTCTTAACCTTGGGTCCAAACAGAGAAGATCTGTCAAAAGGCACAATGATTAACAAAGACTTAACTGGTTCTCAAAAATCACATAAGTGCATCCAGGCATGTCTTCTGATGACTATGATTGAACCTGATATCTGTGAGGTACCTTCTGCAGCATGAGAAATCAACCTCATGGATGCATTCAAGATGGATTGGAGGGTAACCAGCCAAAAACAACTCCAAACATAAAGTGTAAAAAATCAATAATCCACTCACCTAGGTTTGATTAGTGACAAAAAACTACTTTTACAGACTATAAAGAACTTTTTTTTTTAAGAAAGAAGAAAAATAGAGAAAAACTACCAGTGATGGTAGCAGAAATACTCAGAAGAATACACAAGGACACCAACAATGGTACTGAGAAAAGTGGCAAACAATGGTAGTTAAAAACCAGAACAGCGTATACTAAATCAGTGGATTATGGGTGGGAGGAAGAAAAAAAGAAAAAATTTAAACTAACTCATGACACAGGAATAAAATGGAAAATATGCAAATAATGCTTAAGAGCCAAGGAATCCATGTTTGATACCTAATGGCAGCAAACGAGATATGAAGTACATTAAGTTGTTGGGGCATTATGGGTAAAGGGAAGAGCTTGAGAGCTCTAGAATTCAATGATCTGTTAGAAGCAGCTGAGGCAGATCCGAATATTAGATCCAAGCCCATCAGTTGAAGAATGAATGCAAATAGGATAATATCACATGCATTTGTTTCTGTACCAGTTTGTTTTACATTAACAGGGTTTTTGTGCACTCTGGATAGAGCAGAGGGATGATTCAACTCATCTGAGTTGGGAACTGCTGTTGAAAGGCTTACTGTGTGTCTATCTGATTGGCTTGATGGTTTAGCTGTGTAAAAGTCTTTCACCCTGCTGGTATAAAAGATTTAACTTTTTTGTAAGATTGTGGTCATTTAAGAGCTTCCCTGTGCCTGGCTTGGACACCTGTGACTAAAAAACTTTTAGTTATGTACTTACCATAACTTCGGATGTATGGGATCCATCTCGCCTACATTCATAACTGATGGGTTCGGAGCCGATACATCGGCTCCGACTCGGCCACTATATACTAGAACGAAGTCTCTAATTGGCTGGGCTACCCCTTATCCCAGAATGCACCATGCCTGCTTCCCCAGATCTTGTTTGTTCACTTTCATACCTACATCCAGACACAGAGACATACCAGCAACTGTAACAAACTAAAGTCCTTCAAGAGAAAAACTCAGTAAGTAGCAACATTCCCTCTAAATCCAATGGGAAGGGGGAAGGAGGGCGGGTACGTATGAATGTAGGCGAGATGGATCCCATACATCCGAAGTTATGGTAAGTACATAACTAAAAGATGTAATGGGATCCTATCTCGCCTACATTCATAACTGATGGGATAGCGTCCCTAGCACCTAAATCCGGGTGGCTCATTGGAAAACACTCCTGAGAACTGTGGAACCAAAGAAAGCTCTACCTCGAGAAGCCACATCTATCTTGTAATGAGAAATGAAGGTGTGCGGAGAAGTCCAGGTAGCGGCCGCACAGATATCATCTATCGATAATTTGGAGTGGAATGCTACAGAAGTAGCCATTGCCCTGGTAGAATGAGCCCTGACTGGGAAGGGTAGCTCTTTGCCAGACCATGAATAAATGAAGGAGATGCAATCTTTAATCCATTTAGCTATGGTGGTTTTAGCCACCGGTTGACCCAACCTATTTTCCGCAAAGGACACAAACAGCTGATCTGACTTTCGTGTCTGATTGGTCCTACTTAAATAAAAATGCAGTTGTCTGTGAACATCCAACTGATGGAAAATATATTCTGCGCTATTGAAGAATTTGGGAAAAAACACAGGGAGCTCCAAGGATTGTTGAATGCATAAGGGGGATGCTACCTTGGGCAAGAAAGAGGGATTTAACTTGAGGGACACTCTGTCTTTGTGAAAGGTCAAATAAGGAGGATTAGAACAGAGAGCCTGAAGCTCTGAAACCCGCTTGGCAGAGGTTATTGCCACCAAAAAGGCAGTTTTCCAAGATAGAAATTTTATATCACAAGTAGCTACTGGTTCAAAGGGGCGGGCAGTTAAAGAAGCTAGAACCATATTCATTCATATGGGGGCCGAAGGAGCCACGCTCCTTTAAGGAAAGATTTGCAAAGCCTGTTTGCCATTAAGAAAGACTCAAAAGAGACATGAAAATTAGAGATAGCCGCCAGTTGGACTTTAATTGCGGAAACTGAAGAGCCCAAATGAAACAAAGAAGCCAGGAATTCTAAAACCTGAGGTACTGGGGCGGTAAGGGGATCTATACCTTGTTGCTGGGCCCAAAGAGCAAACCTCTTCCATTTGCTAGAATACAGTTTAATAGTGGAAGGTTTGTGAGAAGAGGACAAAATGTGGATGACGTCTGAAGAAAGAGAGTTATCTCTGACTAAGGTTGAAAGTGGAGTAACCAAGCGGCCAACCTCAAGGACCTGAGGGATGGGTGAGACTGTCCCAATTGATGAGTTAACAGGTCGGGCACCAGGTCCAGAAACCATGGGCCTTCCACCGCATACCTCAGAAGGAAGGGGAACCAAACCTGACGAGGCCAGTGTGGAGCGATCAAAATCATGTCGCTTCCTAGATAAATCGCCTTCTGTATCACCTTCGGGAGAAGGGGAGCCGGAGGGAAGGCGTAGAGTAGACCGGGGGGCCAACTGTGAGCTAGGGCTTCCCTGGGAATCTGCCCCTGAGAGGGAGTAAGAGTGAAGAACTCCCTGCATTTCGCATTGTGAGGGCTGGCGAACAAGTCGCAACAAGGGAGGCCCCACTTGGCGAAGATGTTTGCAGCCACTCTGTCGTTGAGGGACCACTTGTGGGGCAACAGGAAAGTCCTGCTCAGCCTGTCTGCAATCACATTGGATTTCCCCGGAATGTGTGTTGCCACTAGGAAACGCTAGGTAGCAATCGCCCAATGCCACACTCTCATGGCCTCTCGGCAAAGAGGGTAGGACCTGGTTCCGCCTTGCTTGTTTATGTACCAGACTACCGACATGTCGGATAGAATCGCAATAGTACCCCGGGGAAGAGCATGATGAAGTGCTTGCAACGCCAGTAGCACCGCTCTCATTTCCAGGATACTGATATGTAAGTGCGTTTCATAAACCTGCCACGTGCCTTGGACAGACCTGTCCAGATAATGACCCCCCCCCACCCTATCTGGGAGGTGTCCGTGGTCACCGTGGCGACGGGAGGCTGAAGAACAAAGGGTCGCCCCTGGTCCAGGTTGGACCGAAGCAGCCACCAACGTAGGTCCCGACGGCAAATTTCCGTAATCTGGACCAGATGGTTCAAGGGGAGTTCCTGAAAGGACCATTGAACCGACAGTAGCCATTGCAGCACCGGCATGTGCAGCCTGGCTAAGGGGACTAGAAGAATAGTCGAGGCCATCGTGCCCAATAACTGCAGAATCAGTCTGGCCTGAACTCGTGATCTGGGTAACAAGGTTTGGACCTGAGACTACAGGACCTGAATCCTTTCTACCGGCAAGAATGCCCGCATTCTTCTTGTGTCTAACTCTGCGCCTATAAAGGTAATACGCTGAGATGGCTGCAGCACAGATTTTCCTCAATTGAACGTGATTCCTAGTGAATGACCCAAACTGACTGTGGTCATAAGCGCCCGAACTAATAGATGCTTGGAGGTGGCAGTAAGGAGCCAGTCGTCTAGATAGGGAAACACTTGGAATCCTAGACTTCTCAAGTGAGCTGTCACTACTGCCAGACCCTTGGTGAACACCCTGGGGGCTGTGGTGAGACCAAAGGGCAGTGCTCGGAACTGGAAATGACTGGCTCCCAGGCGGAAGCATAAATGACTCCTGGATGCTTGACTTATCAGAATGTGATAGTAAGCATCCTTGAGATCTAAGGAGCACATCCAGACATCCTTCTCCAATAACGGGAGAATGGACTGAAGGGTGACCATTCGGAATTTGGATTTTTTTACAAAGCGATTCAATGATCTGAGGTCCAAAATGGGCCTTAAGTCCCCTGTCTTTTTTGGCACCAAAAATAGTCTTGAGTAAGTTCCTAATCCAATCTGGTCGGCGGGGACAGGCTGGATGACTCCTTTTCTTAGCAGCTTTGAAACCTCGACCGCTGCTTGATCCCGCTGACTGGGTGGCACATCCGGGATTTTCCTGACAGGAAGAGGGGGGTTCTTGATGAAAGGGATGAGATAGCCTCCGGTTATGGTCCGGAGCACCCACTGATCCTTGGTGACAGATTCCCAAGCCTGCGGGTGTTCCGCAAATCGACCCCCGACTGGCTCCGGAGATGCGCAGTCGGGCCACGTCTCAGGGACGGTGAGCGTAGGATGGACCACGAAAGGAATCACGGTCTCCAGAGTTACGGGGGCCTCTGCCACCTCTGGGGCGGCATCTTCCTGAATTCCCCCCCCCGCCTCTATTGGGGGGATCACTCGGTGGAGTAGGGAAAGACCTTTGAGATTTCCTGAACCACATTTTCCCTCCTCTCTGGGCCTGGGGTAAGGTCTAGAGGGAGCGGAAAAACGGGCCCCCCACGGCAGTCAAGGTCTTGCCCTCCTGCTCGCACTGAGTCAGTGTGTCCTTCACCTTGGGTCCAAACAGGGAGGACCCATCAAAGGGGGCATCGGTGAAGGAAGACTTGAAGGCCTCCGCAAAGGGACACAAGCGTAACCAGGCATGTCTTCTAAGAGCCACGCCTGTTCCCGCTGCTCTACTCACCCCTTCGGCCGCATATGATATGAGCCTCATGGACGAGTTGACTATCGAAGATAGGGTAGTCATCTGGGCGCCAACAGTTTGGGCTAACGCCTCAGGAAGATTACCCATAAGAGACTCACCTAACTCTTTCAGGAGGTCCCTTTGGAGCCTGGTAAAATGACAAAGATAATTCAGCGACCGCAGGGTAAAGGACACTGAAGAAAGGGTATGCTTCCCGTACCTATCCATGCTCCTGGAATCCTTATTAGGAGGGTGAATAGACGTTGAAGCCTCTGCCACGTCCTGATGAGTGGCAGATGCCACCACCATCGCATCTACTGCAACTCCTTTAGTCAAAAATTCCTTTTGAGGAGGGGCTGAGAGGAACTTGTTAGGCCTGGCGGGCACCGGTTCCACAGTGTCAGGGTGTTCCCACACCTTTCGAGAAACCAAATCTAGTAATTCATCGAAGGGTGGAGACACCCAGGAGGCGGAGGGCTGGGCCCCAAAAGCCTTGAGGAAGACTTGACTCCTCTGCGGAAGGGGTTTTGGACTGCCAATCGCCTCTCTGTCTCAGGATCTCGAGGATATCTGAGAATGAGACGTCATCCGAGGATGATTTTGGGGACCCCTCCGCATCATCGAGGTCAGTATCTGATGTGATAGACTCATCCTGGGAGTCAATGTGCTTCCTCTTGCACAATTTTTTCTTTGGAGGTTCATCTGAAGTGGATTCAGAAGGACCTCCCGGGAGAAGGGAACCCCCCCAAGGGGGTATCCTCAGGCCCTGGGGCCCCGCTGTCGTGGGAATGAAGCACACCAGAAGCACCAGTTCCCAAGTCTAGGGACGGTGAGGTAGAGACTTGCTGAGCTGGCAAGGACATGGCCAGCGCACTCCTCTTGGCCTCAAAAGCAGGACCTCCAGACTCTACAGAGGACACCGGCTGAGAGACCACGACGGTACCGGGAATCCCTGCGGCCGACGCTCCGAGGGGAAGACTAGGCACAGAAACTACCAGTTCCAAAGTGTTCCCTTCGGCCCCGACCGAGGAAGTCCCGGTACCGAACCCTGACGCCGAGGACAGGGTAGGAATGATGGTCGGAACAGAGAAGCTCCGAGGGAGTCTCGGTTCCGACTGGACAACTCTGCTCCGCTCTACCATCACCGACTCCAACGGCTCAGAGGAGGTTGGAGGAGGAATCGGATGCGTCAAAGTGGGGACCAGCTCCGGAGCCAAGTGGGCTGGAGCCGAGACCATTTTTGCAAAAACCGGGGACTGGAAAAGCCTCTGGATAACTCTGTCCAAATCTGAGTCTGACAACCTGGAGGATTTAGAGGAAATAGATGGGGGCCGAGACATCTTCTCTCTCGGCTCCGATAAACCAGGAGACCGGCTCCGAAATGGCTCCAACACCATCGGCACTGGATCCAGAACCGTATGAATAAGCATCGGCGCCGAAGGGGACTTCGGGGCCGGGGGGGAGAGTCTGAGCTGCACACCTCCAACAGCTCCGAGACCAAAGGAGCCGAAGCAGATGATTCGCCTCTCGATCCCCCAACCTGCGGCTCCGACACCAATGGAGCCGAGGAAAGAGGTATCGAGGCAGACCCTTCCACCCGAGGCTCCGAAGCCATTGGAGCCGAGGAAGAAGAGGTCGACCTACGCTTCTTGGAAGTCGGTTCCGACAGACTGGTCGGAGCCGACGACCTTTTCTTTTTAGAAGCTGGAGAGGAAGGAGAAGCCAAAGGTTCCTCAAAGGAGGGCTTAATAAGGCCCTTAAGGATCAATTTATTTTTTCGTTCTTGAAGGACCCTAGAGGAAAAAGCATGACAAACACCACATGTTTCCTGCAAATGTTTTGGTCCTAAACAATATACACAAACAGCATGGCTATCAGTAAGAGACATTTTGTAGTTGCACTTGGTGCACTTTTTAAAACCAGACTTCTGCTCTTTCGACATCCTATCACACAACACAACGAAAAGCAAACCTTAAAATAGGGCACGAGCCCTTTGACTCAAAAAACGGGACTGGCCCGAGATACAGAACACAAAAATGGGCAGAAGCCCTCTAACTTAAAACAGGCTTAGCCCGATAATCAGAACATACAGAGAGACAAAATCAACACACCAACACACAAATAAGGGCAAAGGCCCTCTAACTTAAATGGGCCTTGCCCGGTATGTAGAAAAAAATACCAATCACACCAAAACAGGTTACACACACACGTAAAGCTGTTAAAACAGCTGTTTGTTAAATTTGTGAAGAAAACCCTAGGTCAAAAGACCAAAAAGTAATGAAAAAAACATTTTGCTCCAGCTAAGTCGAGACCACGTCCAGCTTGAAAAGCGGCAAACGAGATCTGGGGAAGCAGGTGTGGTGCATTCTGGGATAAGGGGTAGCCCAGCCAATTAGAGACCGTTCTAGTATATAGTGGCCGAGTCGGAGCCAATGGATCGGCTCTGAACCCATCAGTTATGAATGTAGGCGAGATAGGATCCCATTACATCCTTGGGTTCATCTAAAGCCATCTGTAGACCTACAAAGCTGATACAAGTATTTTTTTTCATTTGCTCTAACTATGCTGGGTTGCATTTATTGATTTGGTTGAATTTATCATGGTTTTTCAGCCTGCACTTGTTAAAGAAAGGCCATCTGATTGTTACTGTACTGCTCTTAGAGTGTTTTAACAGTGTCTGATATTTCCTAACCTCTTCTGATAGTGCAAAAGCTGTTCTGAGTTTGCCAAAGTTCTCCTGAGTTTGACAAAATATTTCTACATTTTGCAAAGTTTTTCTGTGTTTGTAGAAGTTTTCATACATCTGCAAGCATTTTTCTATATTTTGGGAACTCTTCTCCAGGTTTGTGAACTTATTTCCAAGGATTCCTGATACTGCAAGAGTTCTGCCTTTTGTTGTAAAGCATTTGAGCAAAGGGATGATTCAACCCATCCAAGTTGGGAACTGCTGGTGGAAGGCTTATTGTGTGTTTATCTGATTGGCCTGAGAGCTTAACTGTCTACAAGTATTTCATCATGCTGGTATATAAGCCTTGCATTTGCGCATCATACAAATGCAGTTATCCATGCCTTGTATATTAAGCAAACCTCTCTAGTTTAAAATCCTCTATAGGAAACACTCTCCATAGCCTCCCACTGTTCATAGCTGCTTGAAGAGCTGCCAGTTTGTGCAGAGGGCAACTCCATTGAAGGTCATTTAGTAGCATACTACAATACACTCTCACTTAGACCTTTAACTCATTCACTCCGAAGCAGCTCAGAAAAAGCTGCCTGCTTAATTCCACCACAGGAACAACAGTGCAGCCTGAGCTGTTTCAGAAAATCCATTTTTAATACCATACAGAAAACAAATGTTCATAATTCTTTAACTATAAGAGCTAGACTAAAAATGTAAATGTGAAAGTTGTTCAGCAGACACCGACCTTTCCAACAGTGTAAATAATGATAGTGCTTATCAAAGTCATTATTAAATATCTGGCAAGGAATTTTGATATTGTGCATATTTTTTACCTTTTTGGAAAAGCAAAGCACAATATCTTGGTCAATGTACCAAGCATACCCATACAATCTGAATTTAATTTGTTAGTATGAATGTCAGCTTTAAAATTATACATTAACCATTACTGTGTGATGCTCCTTTCTTGAGATATTCACAGAAATATGCTTAATATATTATTTCTCATAACTGATAAATAAACAAAACATAATATCTCATCACCTGTAACATACAGAGCCTACATATCAATGTAGAAGTTGTGCAGCTGAATGATAGCTTCAAAATGATGCATCATTTGTGTGATCACCATGCTCCCTTGCAAAGATATGGGCATAATAATGAGAAGTATTGTAAATGTATAATTTTCATAATCGTACAAGACTAAACAAACTGTGATATCTGTACATATCTACAGTGCACAGACACAGTTCTTTTACCATGTTGTAAGGAGTAACACTGTCTTCAAAATGAGGTATTACTTGGCACAGTGACATGCTCCCTTGCAAAGTTATTTAGCAAAATATGAACTTCCATAACCTAAGTCCAAAACAAACTTTGATATTTGCACATGTGTACAACATACAGGCACAATTCTTTTACCATGTTAGAACCATCAATACTGTCTTCAAAATGGGGTATTATTTGGCACATTCAGATGCTCCCTTGCAAAGTTATTTACCAAAATATGAAAAAAAATCATACTTTCCATAACCTAAGTCCGAAACAAACTTTGATATTTGCACATGTGTACAACATACAGGCACCATTCTTTTACCATGTTGGAACTATCACTACTGTCTTCAAAATAAGGTATTACGTAGCACATTCAGATGCTCCCTTGCAAAGTTATTTAACAAAATATGAAAAAAAAATCATAACTTCCATAACCTAAGTCAGAAACAAACTTTGATATCTGCACATGTGTACAACATACAGGCACAATTCTTTTACCATGTTGGAACCAGACCAGTAACGAGTGGTGTGCCGCAGGGCTCTGTCCTGGGGCCCCCTTGTTTGGCATATACTTCTCAGAAGTACAGGCAAGCACGGAAGGGCTGTGGCTGACTACGTTTGCGGACAACTGCAAACTGGGTGCTATAATAGAGTCTCCGGCCGACATGGAGATCCTCCAGAAGGGCCTAAATGTGACTGATGCAGATCCTCCAGAAGGGCCTAAATGTGACTGATGCATGGTGTCAAAGCCATGGTCTCAAGCTACATGCAAAAAAATGCATAGTAATCCCCTTTGGAAAAAACAGAGTACCCGCAAACTACAACATAGGAGGTAATCCCCTGAAATCTGAAGAAGAAATATGGGATCTAGGGACCCAAGTAGATAGTCAGCTTTCCTTTGATAACCATGTTGCCAAAGTGGTTAGAAAATCCTTCTATGTGACCCATCTGATCACGAAAGGGTTCGCATCAAGATCTAAGGATGTAATGGTGCCCCTCTACTCTTCCCTCATCAGACCCATTATTGAGTACAATGCACCAATTGGAATGTACCTACCTAGACATCTCCAGCAGCTGAAGAGACCACAGAGGTACCTAACCAAGAGGATTACTGGCCTCAAACAGTTGCCCTATGCAGCACGATTGAAAAAGCTAAGAATGTTCTCTGTTGCATACCGCTTTCTCAGAGGCGATCTCTGTCTAACGTACAGAGCCATGTCCAACCCAGAATTGTTGAACATGCTCCATCTTAGCAAAACCAAATCTACTCGAGCTACACGCTCTAGGGATATAAACCTCAACATAATGAATAGAACATGCTGGAGGGATAGAGTCCCTTCACAGAAACTTCCCTTGCTATGGAACAGGGTCCCGATCTACATAAGACAGAGCCCCTCACTAGCACTCTTCAAGAGGAACCTTGATGAGTGGATGGGTAACAGAAAGTTCACACCAGGGATCACACCAACAGCACTACTAGATAGGGACCAAGGGTACTAGCTGCTAGTACAACGGTCTAGGGAACTACTAAAGGGGCGGTGAATACCGCACAACGTGGCTGGGCTAATATATGCCTATGGGCAGATAGCCCAGTACCAACCTATGAACCTATAACCTATGAACCTATGTGAGTCAGCCAGCACCCATACCTTAATGCCATAACTCTCCGGCTTGCCAGGTATAAATTGTCTGAGTGTCAGACGTCCACGGAAGCCAACCATGGCTTCATCTACTGCCACCTCACGATGCACATTATACTGTGTCCTACATTCATGAAGTATGGCATCCAGTATTGGCGGTACATGATGGAGCTTGTCATGACCCACAAAGCCCTGTGGCAGTCTGAAGTTTTTGTCATTGCAGTTAATATACTGCTGAATTTTTTCAAACCTCTCTCGGGTCATGTACTCAGGTATTGGGAAA